>NC_059193.1:9856294-10153794 GCF_020615455.1 Coregonus clupeaformis
GTCTAAACTATCAACATTAGATAGTGACTGTGTCCCTAAACTATCAACATTAGATAGTGACTGTGTCTAAACTATCAACATTAGATAGTGACTGTGTCTAAACTATCAACATTAGATAGTGACTGTGTCTAAACTATCAACATTAGATAGTGACTGTGTCCCTAAACTATCAACATTAGGTAGTGACTGTCTCTAAACTATCAACATTAGATAGTGACTGTTCCCTAAACTATCAACATTAGATAGTGACTGTGCCTAAACTATCAACATTAGATAGTGACTGTGTCTAAACTATCAACATTAGATAGTGACTGTTGCCTAAACTATCAACATTAGATAGTGACTGTGTCTAAACTATCAACATTAGATAGTGACTGTGTCTAAACTATCAACATTAGATAGTGACTGTGTCTAAACTATCAACATTAGATAGTGACTGTGTCTAAACTATCAACATTACATAGTGACTGTGTCTAAACTATCAACATTAGATAGTGACTGTGTCTAAACTATCAACATTAGATAGTGACTGTGTCTAAACTATCAACATTAGATAGTGACTGTGTCTAAACTATCAACATTAGATAGTGACTGTGCCAAAACTATCAACATTAGGTAGTGACTGTTCCCTAAACTATCAACATTAGATAGTCAATGTCTCTAAACTATCAACATTAGATAGTGATTTTCTAAATTATCAACATTACATAGTGACTGTATATAAACTATCAACATTAGATAGTGACTGTGTCTAAACTATCAACATTAGATAGTGACTGTGTCTAAACTATCAACATTACATAGTGACTGTATATAAACTATCAACATTAGATAATGACTGTGTCTAAACTATCAACATTAGATAGTGACTGTGTCTAAACTATCAACATTAGATAGTGACTTTTCCCTAAACTATCAACATTAGATAGTGACTTGTCTAAACTATCAACATTAGATAGTGACTGTGTCTAAACTATCAACATTAGGTAGTGACTGTTCCCTAAACTATCAACATTAGATAGTGACTGTGTCTAAACTATCAACATTAGATAGTGACTGTGTCTAAACTATCAACATTACATAATGACTGTGTCTAAACTATCAACATTAGATAGTGACTGTGTCTAAACTATCAACATTAGGTAGTGACTGTTCCCTAAACTATCAACATTAGATAGTGACTGTTCCCTAAACTATCAACATTAGATAGTGATTGTCTAAACTATCAACATTACATAGTGACTGTGTCTAAACTATCAACATTAGATAGTGACTGTTCCCTAAACTATCAACATTAGATAGCGACTGCGTCTAAAATATCAACATTAGATAGTAACTTTTCCCTAAACTATCAACATTAGATAGTGACTGTTCCCTAAACTATCAACATTAGATAGTGACTGTGTCTAAACTATCAACATTAGGAAGTAACTGTTCCCTAAACTATCAACATTAGATAGTGACTGTTCCCTAAACTATCAACATTAGATAGTGACTGTGTCTAAACTATCAACATTAGGAAGTGACTGTTCCCTAAACTATCAACATTAGGTAGTGCCTGTTCCCTAAACTATTAACATTAGATAGCGACTGTGTCTAAACTATCAACATTAGATAGTGACTGTGTCTAAACTATCAACATTAGATAGTGACTGTGTCTAAACTATCAACATTAGATAGTGACTGTGTCTAAACTATCAACATTAGATAGTGACTGTGTCCCTAAACTATCAACATTAGATAGTGACTGTGTCTAAACTATCAACATTAGACAGTGACTTTGTCCCTAAACTATCAACATTAGATAGTGACTGTGCCCTAAACTATCAACATTAGATAGTGACTGTGTCTAAACTATCAACATTAGATAGTGACTGTGTCTAAACTATCAACATTAGATAGTGACTGTGTCTAAACTATCAACATTAGATAGTGACTGTTCCCTAACTATCAACATTAGATAGTGACTGTGTCTAAACTATCAATACTAGATAGTGACTGTTCCCTAAACTATCAACATTATATAGTGACTGTGCCTAAACTATCAACATTAGATAATGACTGTGTCTAAACTATCAATATTAGATAGTGACTGTTGCCTAAACGATTAACATTAGAGAGTGACTGTGTCTAAACTATCAACATTAGATAGTGACTGTGTCTAAACTATCAATATTAGATAGTGACTTTGTCTAAACTATCAACATTAGATAGTGACTGTGTCTAAACTATCAACATTAGATAGTGACTGTGTCTAAACTATCAACATTAGATAGTGACGGTGTCTAAACTATCAATATTAGATAGTGACTGTGTCCCTAAACTATCAACATTAGATAGTGACTGTGTCTAAACTATCAACATTAGATAGTGACTGTACACTAAACTATCAACATTAGATAGTGACTGTTCCCTAAACTATCAACATTAGATAGTCAATGTCTCTAAACTATCAACATTAGATAGTGATTGTCTAAACTATCAACATTAGATAGTGACTGTGTCTAAACTATCAACATTAGATAGTGACTGTTCCCTAAACTATCAACATTAGATAGTGACTGTGTCCTAAACTATCAACATTAGATAGTGACTGTGTCTAAACTATCAACATTAGATAGTGACTGTGTCTAAACTATCAACATTAGATAGTGACTGTGTCTAAACTATCAACATTAGATAGTGACTGTGTCTAAACTATCAACATTAGATAGTGACTGTGTCTAAACTATCAACATTAGATAGTGACTGTGTCTAAACTATCAACATTAGGTAGTGACTGTTCCCTAAACTATCAACGTTAGATAGTGACTGTGTCTAAACTATCAACATTAGATAGTGACTTTGTCTAAACTATCAACATTTGATAGTGAGAGTGTCTAAACTATCAACATTAGATAGCGACTGTGTCTAAACTATCAACGTTAGATAGTGACTGTGTCTAAACTATCAACATTAGATAGTGACTGTGTCTAAACTATCAACATTAGATAGTGACTGTGTCTAAACTATCAACATTAGATAGTGACTGTGTCTAAACTATCAACATTAGATAGTGACTGTGTCTAAACTATCAACATTAAATAGTGACTGTGTCTAAACTATCAACATTTGATAGTGATAGTGTCTAAACTATCAACATTAGATAGTGATTGTTCCCTAACTATCAACATTAGATAGTGACTGTGTCTAAACTATCAACATTAGATAGTGACTGTGTCTAAACTATCAACATTAGGTAGTGACTGTTCCCTAAACTATCAACATTAGATAGTGACTGTGTCTAAACTATCAACATTAGATAGTGATTGTCTAGACTATCAACATTACATAGTGACTGTGTCTGAACTATCAACATTAGGTAGTGACTGTGTCTAAACTATCAACATTAGATAGTGACTGTTCCCTAAACTATCAACATTAGATAGTGACTGTGTCTAAACTATCAACATTAGATAGTGACTGTGTCTAAACTATCAACATTAGATAGTGACTGTTCCCTAAACTATCAACATTAGATAGTGACTGTGTCTAAACTATCAACATTAGATAGTGACTGTTCCCTAAACTATCAACATTAGATAGTGACTGTGCCTAAACTATCAACATTAGATAATGACTGTGTCTAAACTATCAATATTAGATAGTGACTGTGTCTAAACTATCAACATTAGATAGTGACTGTGTCTAAACTATCAACATTAGATAGTGACTGTTCCCTAAACGATTAACATGAGATAGCGACTGTGTCTAAAATATCAACATTAGATAGTGACTTTTCCCTAAACTATCAACATTAGATAGTGACTGTGTCCCTAAACTATCAACATTAGATAGTGACTGTGTCTAAACTATCAACATTAGATAGTGACTGTGCCTAAACTATCAACATTAGATAGTGACTGTGTCTAAACTATCAACATTAGATAGTGACTGTGTCTAAACTATCAACGTTAGATAGTGACTGTGTCTAAACTATCAACATTAGATAGTGACTGTGTCTAAACTATCAACATTAGATAGTGACTGTGTCTAAACTATCAACATTAGATAGTGACTGTGTCTAAACTATCAACATTAGATAGTGACTGTTCCCTAACTATCAACATTAGATAGTGACTGTGTCTAAACTATCAACATTAGATAGTGACTGTGTCTAAACTATCAACATTAGATAGTGACTGTTCCTAAACTATCAACATTAGATAGTGACTGTCTCTAAACTATCAACATTAGATAGTGACTGTGTCTAAACTATCAACATTAGATAGTGACTGTGTCTAAACTATCAACATTAGATAGTGACTGTTCCCTAAACTATCAACATTAGATAGTGACTGTTCCCTAAACTATCAACATTAGATAGTGACTGTGTCTAAACTATCAACATTAGATAGTGACTGTGTCTAAACTATCAACATTAGATAGTGACTGTGTCTAAACTATCAACATTAGATAGTGACTGTGTCTAAACTATCAACATTAGATAGTGACTGTTCCCTAACTATCAACATTAGATAGTGACTGTGTCTAAACTATCAACATTAGATAGTGACTGTGTCTAAACTATCAACATTAGATAGTGATTGTTCCCTAACTATCAACATTAGATAGTGACTGTGTCTAAACTATCAACATTTGATAGTGATAGTGTCTAAACTATCAACATTACATAGTGACTGTGTCTAAACTATCAACATTAGATAGTGACTGTGTCTAAACTATCAACATTAGATAGTGACTGTGTCTAAACTATCAACATTAGATAGTGACTGTGTCTAAACTATCAACATTAGATAGTGATTGTCTAAACTATCAACATTAGATAGTGACTGTGTCTAAACTATCAACATTAGATAGTGACTGTTCCCTAACTATCAACATTAGATAGTGACTGTGTCTAAACTATCAACATTAGATAGCGACTGTTTCTAAACTATCCAACATTAGGTAGTGACGTTTCTAAACTATTAACATTAGATACTGACTGTGTCTGAACTATCAACATTAGGTAGTGACTATTCCCTAAACTATCAACATTAGATAGTACCTGTTCACTAAACTATCAATATTACATAGTGACTGTGTCTAAACGATCAACGTTAGATAGTGACTGTGTCTAAACTATCAACATTAAATAGTGACTGTGTCTAAACTATCAACATTAGATAGAGATAGTGTCTAAACTATCAACATTAGATAGTGAATGTGTCTAAACAATCAACATTATGTAGTGACTGTGTCTAAACTATAAACATTAGGTAGTGACTGTGTCTAAACTATCAACATTAGATAGTAACTGTTCCCTAACTATCAACATTAGAGAGTGACTGTGTCTAAACTATCAACATTAGATAGTGACTGTTCCCTAACTATCAACATTAGATAGTGACTGTATCTAAACTATCAACATTAGATAGCGACTGTGTCTAAACTATCAACGTTAGATAGTGACTGTGTCTAAACTATCAACATTAGATAGTGACTGTGCCTAAACGATTAACATTAGAGAGTGACTGTGTCTAAACTATCAACATTAGATAATGACTGTGTCTAAACTATTAATATTAGATAGTGACTGTTCCCTAAACTATCAACATTAGATTGTGACTGTGCCTAAACTATCAACATTAGATAATGACTGTGTCTAAACTATCAATATTAGATAGTGACTATTGCCTAAACGATTAACATTAGAGAGTGACTGTATCTAAACTATCAACATTAGATAGTGACTATGTCTAAACTATTAACATTAGATAGTGACTGTGTCTAAACTATCAACATTAGATAGTGACTGTGTCTAAACGATCAACATTAGATAGTGACTGTGTCTAAACTATCAACATTAGATAATGACTGTGTCTAAACTATCAACATTAGATAGTGATTGTCTAGACTATCAACATTACATAGTGACTGTGTCTGAACTACCAACATTAGGTAGTGACTGTCTCTAAACTATCAACATTAGGTAGTGACTATTCGCTAAACTATCAACGTTAGATAGTGACTGTGTCTAAACTATCAACATTAGATAGTGATTGTGTCTAAACTATCAACATTAGAAAGTGACTGTGTCTAAACCATCAACATTAGATAGTGACTGTGTCTAAACTATCAACATTAGATAGTGACTGTGTCTAAACTATCAACATTAGATAGTGACTGTGTCTAAACTATCAACATTAAATAGTGACTGTGTCTAAACTATCAACATTTGATAGTGATAGTGTCTAAACTATCAACATTAGATAGTGACTGTGTCTAAACTATCAACATTAGATAGTGATTGTTCCCTAACTATCAACATTAGATAGTGACTGTGTCTAAACTATCAACATTAGATAGTGACTGTGTCTAAACTATCAACATTAGGTAGTGACTGTTCCCTAAACTATCAACATTAGATAGTGACTGTGTCTAAACTATCAACATTAGATAGTGACTGTGTCTAAACTATCAACATTAGATAGTGACTGTGTCTCTAAACTATCAACATTAGATAGTGACTGTGTCTAAACTATCAACATTAGATAGTGACTGTTCTCTAAACTATCAACATTAGATAGTGACTGTGTCTAAACTATCAACATTAGATAGTGACTGTGTCTAAACTATCAACATTAGATAGTGACTGTGTCTAAACTATCAACATTAGATAGTGACTGTGTCTAAACTATCAACATTACATAGTGACTGTGTCTAAACTATCAACATTAGATAGTGACTGTGTCTAAACTATCAACATTAGATAGTGATTGTTCCCTAACTATCAACATTAGATAGTGACTGTGTCTAAACTATCAACATTAGATAGTGACTGTTCCCTAAACTATCAACATTAGATAGTGACTGTTCCCCAAACTATCAACATTAGATAGTGACTGTTCCCTAAACAGTCAACATTAGATAGTGACTGTTTCTAAACTATTAACATTAGATACTGACTGTGTCTAAACTATCAACATTAGATAGTGACTGTGTCTAAACTATCAACATTAGATAGTGACTGTGTCTAAACTATCAACATTAGATAGTGACTGTGACTAAACTATCAACATTAGGTAGTGACTGTTCCCTAAACTATCAACATTAGATAGTGATTGTCTAGACTATCAACATTACATAGTGACTGTGTCTGAACTACCAACATTAGGTAGTGACTGTCTCTAAACTATCAACATTAGATAGTGACTGTGTCTAAACTATCAACATTAGATAGTGACTGTGTCTAAACTATCAACATTAAATAGTGACTGTGTCTAAACTATCAACATTAGATAGTGACTGTGTCTAAACTATCAACATTAGATAGTGACTGTGTCTAAACTATCAACGTTAGATAGTGAATGTCCCTAAACTATCAACATTAGATAGTGATTGTCTAAACTATCAACATTACATAGTGACTGTGTATAAACTATCAACATTAGGTAATGACTGTGTCTAAACTATCAACATTAGATAGTGACTTTGTCTAAACTATCAACATTAGATAGAGACTGTGTCTAAACCATCAACATTAGGTAGTGACTGTTCCCTAAACTATCAACATATAAGTCATGGTAATTCTAAACATAGCTCATAATAAACATGCATTGCTCTCTTTAGACAGCTTCTGTGAACATTACCTATTTGTCCCTGTTCCCATTACATATGAATGACTATACCTCTATCAGCTATCCTGTCCTGACGGCCTCCACACAGTTCAGTTGCCTTGAGATATTACACATTAAGAGCCTAGCTGACAGATAGGCAAATAACTCTGGGTCTATGTTCCCAAATCAGGCTGCTGCCTGCGCTACTGTGGAGACCTCTGCAGCGGACTTCTGGGCTTCTGGGTGACTGGGTGGGTTTATTCCACCACAGTATAGGTTTGTGAGGGGATGTTGGGATAGGTAGGTATCTCCCCCCTTCCCTGCCTGCCTCCTCTTTACCCTCCCTGCCCCCTTCCCTGCCTTCCTCCTCCTTACCCTCCCTGCCCCCTTCCCTCCCTCCTGGCCTCCTCCTTACCCTCCCTGCCCCCTTTCCTGTCTGCCCCCCCTTACCCTCCCTGCCCCCTTCCCTGTCTGCCCCCCCTTACCCTCCCTGCCCCCTTCCCTGCCTGCCTCCTCCTTACCCTCCCTGTCCCCTTCCCTGCCTGCCTCCTCCTTACCCTCCCTGCCACCTTCCCTCCCTCCTGGCCTCCTCCTCACCGTCCCTGCCCCCCTTCCCTGCCTGCCTCCTCCTTACCCTCCCTGCCCCCTTCCCTGCCTGCCTCCTCCTTACCCTCTCTGCCCCCTTCCCTCCCTCCTGGACTCCTCCTTACCCTCCCTGCCCCCTTCCCTGCCTGCCTCCTCCTTACCCTCCTTACCCCCTTCCCTCCCTCCTGGCCTCCTCCTTACCCTCCCTGCCCCCTTCCCTGCCTGCCTCCTCCTTACCCCTCCCTGCCCCCTTCCCTCCCTCCTGGCCTCCTCCTTACCCTCCCTGCCCCCTTCCCTGCCTGCCTCCTCCTTACCCTCCCTGCCCCCTTCCCTGCCTTCCTCCTCCTTACCCTCCCTGCCCATTTCCCTCCCTCCTGGCCTCCTCCTTATCCTCCCTGCCCCCTTCCCTGTCTGCCCCCTTCCTTACCCTCCCTGCCCCCTTCCCTGTCTGCCCCCTCCTTACCCTCCCTGCCCCCCTTCCCTGCCGGCCTCCTCCTTACCCTCCCTGTCCCCTTCCCTGCCTTCCTCCTCCTTACCCTCCCTGCCCCTTCCCTCCCTCCTGGCCTCCTCCTTACCCTCCCTGCCCCCTTCCCTGTCTGCCTCCTCCTTACCCTCCCTGCCCCCTTCCCTGCCTGTCTCCTCCTTACCCTCCCTGCCCCCTTCCCTGCCTGCCTCCTCCTTACCCTCCCTTCCCCTTTCCCTCCCTCCTGGCCTCCTCCTACCCTCTCTGCCCCCTTCCCTGCCTACCTCCTCCTTATCCTCCCTGCCCCCTTCCCTGTCTGCCCCCTCCTTACCCTCCCTGCCCCCTTCCCTGTCTGCCCCCTCCTTACCCTCCCTGCCCCCTTCCCTGCCGGCCTCCTCCTTACCCTCCCTGTCCCCTTCCCTGCCTTCCTCCTCCTTACCCTCCCTGCCCCCTTCCCTCCCTCCTGGCCTCCTCCTTACCCTCCCTGCCCCCTTCCCTGTCTGCCTCCTCCTTACCCTCCCTGCCCCCTTCCCTGCCTGTCTCCTCCTTACCCTCCCTGCCCCCCTTCCCTGCCTGCCTCCTCCTTACCCTCCCTTCCCCTTTCCCTCCCTCCTGGCCTCCTCCTACCCTCTCTGCCCCCTTCCCTGCCTACCTCCTCCTTATCCTCCCTGCCCCTTCCCTGCCTGCCCCTCCTTACCCTCCCTGCCCCCTTCCCTCCCTCCTGGCCTACTCCTTACCCTCCCTTCCCCCTTCCCTGCCTGCCTCCTCCTTACCCTCCCTGCCCCTTTCCCTCCCTCCTGGCCTCCTCCTTACCCTCCCTGCCCCCTTCCCTGTCTGACTCCTCCTTACCCTCCCTGCCCCCTTCCCTGCCTGCCTCCTCCTTATCCCCCTGCCCCCTTCCCTGCCTGCCCCTCCCTTACCCTCCCTGCCCCCTTCCCTCCCTCCTGGCCTCCTCCTTACCCTCCCTTCCCCCTACCCCTGCCCGCCTCCTCCTTACCCTCCCTGCCCCTTTCCCTCCCTCCTGGCCTCCTCCTTACCCTCCCTGCCCCCTTCCTGTCTGCCTCCTCCTTACCCTCCCTGCCCCCTTCACTGCCTGCCTCCTCCTTACCCTCCCTGTGCCCTTCCATGTCTTTCCCCTTCCCTGCCTCCTCCTTATCCTCCCTGCCCCCTTCCCTGCCTGCCTCCTCCTTACCCTCCCTGCCCCTTTCCCTCCCTCCTGGGCTCCTCCTTACCCTCCCTGCCCCCTTCCCTGTCTGCCTCCTCCTTACCCTCCCTGCCCCCTTCCCTGCCTGCCTCCTCCTTATCCTCCCTGCCCCCTTCCCTGCCTAACCCTCCTTACCCTCCCTGCTTCCTTCCCTCCCTCCTGGCCTCCTCCTTACCCTCCCTTCCCCCTTCCCTGCCTGCCTCCTCGTTACCCTCCCTGCCCCTTTCCCTCCCTCCTGGCCTCCTCCTTACCCTCCCTGCCCCCTTCCTGTATGCCTCCTCCTTACCCTCCCTGCCCCCTTCACTGCCTGCCTACTCCTTACCCTCCCTGTGCCCTTCCCTGTCTGCCCCCTCCTTACCCTCCCTGCCCCCTTCCCTGCCTGCCTCCTCCTTACCCTCCCTGCCCCTTTCCCTCCCTCCTGGCCTCCTCCTACCCTCCCTGCCCCCCTTCCCTGCCTACCTCCTCCTTATCCTCCCTGCCCCTTCCCTGCCTGCCCCTCCTTACCCTCCCTGCCCCCTTCCCTCCCTCCTGGCCTACTCCTTACCCTACCTTCCCCCTTCCCTGCCTGCCTCCTCCTTACCCTCCTGCCCCTTTCCCTCCCTCCTGGCCTCCTCCTTACCCTCCCTGCCCCCTTCCCTGTCTGACTCCTCCTTACCCTCCCTGCCCCCTTCCCTGCCTGCCTCCTCCTTATCCCCCCTGCCCCCTTCCCTGCCTGCCCCTCCTTACCCTCCCTGCCCCCTTCCCTCCCTCCTGGCCTCCTCCTTACTCTCCCTTCCCCCTACCCTGCCTGCCTCCTCCTTACCCTCCCTGCCCCTTTCCCTCCCTCCTGGCCTCCTCCTTACCCTCCCTGCCCCCTTCCTGTCTGCCTCCTCCTTACCGTCCCTGCCCCCTTCACTGCCTGCCTCCTCCTTACCCTCCCTGTGCCCTTCCATGTCTGCCCCCTCCTTACCCTCCCTTCCCCCTTCCCTGCCTGCCTCCTCCTTACCCTCCCTGCCCCTTTCCCTCCCTCCTGGCCTCCTCCTTACCCTCCCTGCCCCCTTCCCTGCCTGCCTCCTCCTTATCCTCCCTGCCCCCTTCCCTGCCTGCCTCCTCCTTACCCTCCCTGCCCCTTTCCCTCCCTCCTGGGCTCCTCCTTACCCTCCCTGCCCCCTTCCCTGTCTGCCTCCTCCTTACCCTCCCTGCCCCCTTCCCTGCCTGCCTGCCTCCTCCTTATCCTCCCTGCCCCCTTCCCTGCCTAACCCTCCTTACCCTCCCTGCTCCCTTCCCTCCCTCCTGGCCTCCTCCTTACCCTCCCTTCCCCCTTCCCTGCCTGCCTCCTCGTTACCCTCCCTGCCCCTTTCCCTCCCTCCTGGCCTCCTCCTTACCCTCCCTGCCCCCTTCCTGTATGCCTCCTCCTTACCCTCCCTGCCCCCTTCACTGCCTGCCTACTCCTTACCCTCCCTGTGCCCTTCCCTGTCTGCCCTCTCCTTACCCTCCCTGCCCCCTTCCCTGCCTGCCTCCTCCTTACCCTCCCTGCCCCCTTCCCTGCCTGCCTCCTCCTTACCCTCCCTGCCCCCTTCCCTGCCTGCCTCCTCCTTATCCTCCCTGCCCCCTTCCCTGCCTGCCTCCTCCTTACCCTCCCTGCCCCTTTCCCTCCCTCCTGGGCTCCTCCTTACCCTCCCTGCCCCCTTCCCTGTCTGCCTCCTCCTTACCCTCCCTGCCCCCCTTCCCTGCCTGCCTCCTCCTTATCCTCCCTGCCCCCTTCCCTGCCTGCCTCCTCCTTACCCTCCCTGCCCCTTTCCCCCCTGCCTCCTCCTTACCCTCCCTGCCCCCTTCCCTGCCTGCCTCCTCCTTACCCTCCCTACCTCCCTGCCTGCCTCCTCCTTCCCCTCCCTGCCCCCTTCCCTCCCTCCCTGCCTGTCTTACCCTCCTCCCCTCCCTCCCTGCCTGCCCCTCTCCTTACCGTGCGGCGGTGCAGCCGGTCCTTCATGACACCAATGAACTCCTTGTAACTGAGCTGTCCGTCACGGTCCTCGTCGAAGATGTGGAACACAGTGTTGACCAGGTGATCAGTGAGCTTCAGCCCCGTCGTCACATAGACTGCCCGGGCCAACTCATCTGAGAGGGACAAGGCGACGAACCACCATGTCACTAAATTGGACCACTATTATAGTCTCCATCCCAAATGGCACCGTATTCCCTATACCAGGGCCAATGGGGTCAAAAGTAGTGCACTATATAGGGACTATGGTGCCATTTGGGACACAATGATAGTGTATAGATGGTGTGTTAACAGTGGAAACAGTGGAACAGTGGAACAGTGGAAGAGTGTTACAGTGGAACAGTGGAACAGTGTAACAGTGTAAAAACAGTGTGGTTATTCCTCGTCCATGTATTTCAGTAGTCAAACAAATCAATGGAACGATTGGAACTAACCTTGGCCAATGGAACGATTGGAACTAACCTTGGCCAATGGAACGATTGGAACTAACCTTGGCCAATGGAACGGTTGGCAAAGTTGTACATTTGCATGGCTATAGCAAAATCCTCCAGGTTGTTCATGAATTGGAAGAAGGATCTGAACTCATCAAAGGTGATTCCCTACAAGATGAACAAAGTCAAATTCAAATCAAAGTCAAATCCAAGACAGTCAAATCAATTAAAATAAATTCAATATAAAAAGCAGAATAAACAGTAATTCATCTAAACTCAAATCAATGAAAACAGAAAAAGATTCACTATAATATAAAAGTGTAAATGTAAAAAGAAGATAAATATCTGAGGCTCAAACAGCGTGAGAGAGACAGGAATGAATGACACATAAAGCAAACGACTGGATGTCCCAACCCAAAAGGCCAGCCAGACAATGCAACAGCACTTCACACGACACATAATCTACTCCACTTAAACCAGAGGGAAGCCTTTAGTGTCCGCGGGACCTTGAAGACATCACATAGATAACAGACACAAAGGCAGGAAAATGACCAAACAGACAGAGTATACATCGCTGGGTTGTTCCCCCCTGGTATGGATACTATGAGTTGATTGTAGCTTTTGGGGAAAAGGTCAGCATGTTTGCAGATTTTTGTAAAGCAGATTAACCTAACACTTACATAAACAAAAACAAAAGGGGGCTGAATCCCAAACAGCTCAGGGTTGGCAGATGAGTCAAACACAGGCCCTATTGATGTCCACTCAACCATCCCACTGCTACTAGAAACTCCTATAGCTCGCTCCCTCAGGGGCCCCTCCAACACAACCATCCCACTGCTACTAGAAACTCCTATAGCTCGCTTCCTCCCTCCGGGGCCCCTCCGGGGCCCCTCAAACACCACCATCCCACTGCTACTAGAAACTCCTATAGCTTGCTCCCTCCCTCTGGGGCCCCTCCAACACAACCATCCCACTGCTACTAGAAACTCCTATAGCTCGCTCCCTCTGGGGCCCCTCCAACACACTGCTACTAGAAACTCCTATAGCTCGCTCCCTCCCTCTGGGGCCCCTCCAACACACTGCTACTAGAAACTCCTATAGCTCGCTCCCTCCCTCCGGGGCCCCTCCAACACAACCAACACACTGAGCCTAACAAATTATGTAATGAGTCATTTGTGATGCTTTGCTATTTTAACAAAGCAAGCTCCATAAACTATCTCTTAGCACAATGACGAGACCCACTTGATTATCAATGGCGATCTAGCAACAAGCTACTCAGCCCACTGAGAAGCTGCTCACCTCTTTATGTGCGGGTCAGTGTGTCGAATGAAAAACAAACTAAAAACCTAAAATGTGAAAGTTTCACTCAGCAACTATTCATGGTTGCCTTCACGCAAGTGAAAAACTACAACAGAGACGTTTTCAGACAAGTATTTGGTTAGATAGTATTTCCACATCAATCATTTCAGTAATACCACAGAACAGAAATGACGCAATAAGAAATTCCATTCCATCTCGGTGTATCACTATCTATGTTATGGCAAGCTGGTTACCTGATACCACTCTACACATTATTACCACTCAGTTTATTGCTAAATAAGTAACATTTAATCGTCCTGGTCAAAACTGAAAATAGAAAATAAGATTTGATTGATTGAAAAACATAAGAATGACCAGTGGATTACTGGTCAACTAAATCCATCGCACACTTCCAAACTAAGAAAAGCATACTTGCATGTGTCTGGAAGAAAAGGCTATGAGGGTATTTAGGCTGAGTCGCCTTGGGGGCCAGGGGGTGAGAGGGCAAAGGGCTGAGAGGGTGTGTAGGGGGGATCATCTGGGGGGGTTAAGGGGGGCAGATTGGAGGTTTCTGGGAGGTAAAGGTATAGGGGGTGGGGGAGGGAGGTAGTTTGAGGTGAGGGGGGATGGAGGTAGTTTGAGGTGAGATGAGATGGAGGTAGTTTGAGGTGAGGTGAGATGGAGGTAGTTTGAGGTGAGGTGAGATGGAGGTAGTTTGAGGTGAGATGGAGGTAGTTTGAGGTGAGATGGAGGTAGTTTGAGGTGAGGATGGAGGTAGCTAGTGAGATGGAGGTAGTTTGAGGTGAGATGGAGGTAGTTTGAGGTGAAGGGGGATGGAGGTAGCTTGAGGTGAGATGGAGGTAGTTTGAGGTGAGATGGAGGTAGTTTGAGGTGAGATGGAGGTAGTTTGAGGTGAAGGGGGATGGAGGTAGCTTGAGGTGAGATGGAGGTAGTTTGAGGTGAGATGGAGGTAGTTTGAGGTGAGATGGAGGTAGTTTGAGGTGAAGGGGGATGGAGGTAGCTTGAGGTGAGATGGAGGTAGTTTGAGGTGAGATGGAGGTAGTTTTAGGTGAGATGGAGGTAGTTTGAGGTGAAGGGGGATGGAGGTAGTTTGAGGTGAGGTGAGATGGAGGTAGTTTGAGGTGAGATGGAGGTAGTTTTAGGTGAGGGGAGAAAGGCGAGGCCTTAGGGTGTTTGTGTATGTTAGCATAAGGCAAAGACTACATTGCAAGTGCTCCACAATCACCTTCTCATCTGTAATGCTCTTGCGCACATTGTCCAGGTAACCTGCAATGTCATCTACGTTGGTGAAACGCAACAGGATGTGGGCAAAGTCCTCCTCACTGATGATAGGCAGGCCTTTGGAGTAAGACAGGAACTCAATCTCAAGCACCTCTGTCTGCAAGTTGTCCATGAATCTGGGGAGGGGTGGAGAAGATGACAGAGAGAGGTGGAGAGGGAGACAGAGAGAGGTGGAGAAGATGACAGAGAGAGGTGGAGAGGGAGACAGAGAGAAGTGAAGAGGGAGACAGAGAGGTGGAGAGGGAGACAGAGAGGTGGAAAGGGAGACAGAGAGGTGGAAAGGGAGACAGAGAGGTGAAGAATTGGTAGAAATGACAATAGTGTATTGTACATTATATACAGTGCATTCGGAAAATATTCAGACCCTTTACTCATTACTTTGTTGTACATTATATATCTGACACTGTAAAAGCAAGATGTAAGTTGGAGTTTTTGTCCATTTCCCCACTTGCCTGTAAAAATCATCGAAGCCCAACTCCGCCTTCCCCTTTTTCCCAAAGAAATGAACCAGCAGGGTCGTGTCGGTCATATTTTCATCCATATTCTGGGAGGGAAAACAAATGTGTGATTCAGTCTGACTTCCATTACTCGTAAAAAAATAAAGAAAAAATAAAGAAATGGACCACTTATGGCCGACCACGAGGACGACTTATCCACAAGGACCCAACCATGCAAAATACATTTCACTCACACAAACACACACACATGCTTGTACGTAGAAACATGCAGCCAAGTGCCACATACAGAGCTCTTGAACAACACAAATGCAGACAAATGCTTTTATCCAACCTTTATTGTCTAATATCAATGTGTAAACGTAGCACATTCCTGTCATTTTACAATTTACTATGTTAATGGTTAATATGTGGCTAGGAAACACAGGGAGACCAACATTGAAGTTCCAGCATTTCCCCTTCTCCTGACAGTTACACATGGTACTGAGACATATCAGAGTCCCCTGGGAACATGACCCCCCCAGTAACAGTTCCTACTGGTGCAGGGTATTTCCAGTCCAGGACAGGATGCTTTCAGATACATCACTGGTGGGAAAAGGGGTATTTTGAGGAATACAGTTTTTTTTTACAACGAATGAAGTTTGACCTCATCAACAAAACTTGGGCCAACAACATAGTTTATCATCAACAACAAAATAAATCAATATATTGAGTATGATCCATATCATGTGACATTTAAGACACAACATTACACAGACCTAATCAAGGGAACCCGTAAACATTTACAGGTTAAATAGGAAAGGGACACATCTGAAAACAAGACTTGTGTAGCTACCTCCAGGTCAGAAAATAGAGCTTGGCTTGCCCCCTTTCTCAGAACATCCCACATGCCCCGGGGCTCTAACTGCTGAGCCTCTTTTCTAAGGACCTGTGATGGTAGTAGAGTAGTGGAGGCAGAGCTGTTAGATGACGACAGAACACATCTGGCAGATATTAACAGCATTAGCATCAGGCATTAGCATTAAACACATATACAAAAACAGGCAAACAGACTGATGGACAGACAGAAGTAGAGCTGGACAGACAGACATATGGACAGACAGACTGACAGAACTAGAAACGGACAGATGAATGGACAAACGGAGAGACAGACAGGCAGACAGAGTATCTTTCAAATAGCCAACTGATTTGAACTACTCATAGACACTCCTGAACTCATCCTTGCAGTGACAACAGTAAAATAACTCTCTGACATCCAACCACCCAGCCAGGCAGTCATAGACAGGACAGGAGTGCTGAAAAGTCCTCACTGCCGGTATAGTAACTACATATCTAGGAAGTCTGTGAAAGACTGAAAAACTCCACCATCCATGAAGCTGTGAGCTCTGCTCTGCAATGGAGCATGCAACCTTCTGGCGAGGAATTCAGCCAAGACAGCTGCATATGTCCGAGACACACAGGGCGTGAAGGGTGAATTCATGACAGGTTTACAGTGTAACTGAATCCACTCAATCTGAATACATCACCGTTTGAACATAGGTGCGAGCTGAATGCAGGTTACGGTGTACTTTTCATCCACACTTGTGAAATGGGATCAGATTGTGATTAAATAAACATTTTGGAATGATATCTCTCTTTGTTCATTGTTTTTAAGATAGTGGCCCACCCTACAGTACCCCAGAGGGGGATGCAGGTTACACCCTATCAATGCTACTGGCCCACCCTACAGTACCCCAGAGGGGGATGCAGGTTACACCCTATCAATGGGAAATGTTGCCACTCTTGTATAATCATGGGCAATTGAAACCATCCAATACATTTCAAGAATACAACGATTGTTTCAAATGCTGCATCCCAAAGTGTCTGTGGAAGTCAAAGTGTCTGTGGAAGTCAAAGTGTCTGTGGAAGTCAAAGTGTCTGTGGAAGTGTCTGGACTAGTGTGATATCAAATAAACAAGGCTGCTTCTTCTCACCAGTGTGACAAACTCTCACCCAGTAAGGTCATGCAACAGCACATGCCTTTCCTTCTGCAGTCCTATTGACATCATAATGGACAGTCTAGCATTATCACTGTTTGGTAACAGTACTAGTAATACTAGTTACAGTTGAAGTCGGAAGTTTACATACACCTTAGCCAAATACATTTAAACTCAGTTTTTCACAATTCCTGACATTTAATCCTAGTAACAATTCCCTGTCATTGGTCAGTTAGGATCACCACTATATTTTAAGAATGTGAAATGTCAGAATAATAGTAGAGATAATTATTTATTTAAGCTTTTATTTCTTTCATCACATTCCCAGAGGGTCAGAAGTTTACATACACTCAATTAGTATTTGGTAGCATTGCCTTTAAATTGTTTAACTTGGGTCAAACGTTTCGGGTAGCCTTCCACAAGCTTCCCACAATAAGTTGGGTGAATTTTGGCCGATTCCTCCTGACAGAGCTGGTGTAACTGAGTCAGGTTTGTAGGCCTCCTTGCTCGCACACGCTTTTTCAGTTCTGCCCACACATTTTCTATAGGATTGAGGTCAGGGCTTTGTGATGGCCACTCCAATACCTTGACTTTGTTGTCCTTAGCCATTTTGCCACAACTTTGGAAGTAAGCTTGGGGTCATTGTCCATTTGGAAGACCCATTTGCGACCAAGCTTTAACTTCCTGACTGATGTCTTGAGATGTTGCTTCAATATATCCACATCATTTTCCTTCCTCATGTTGCCATCTATTTTGTGAAGTGCACCAGTCCCGCCTGCAGCAAAGCACCCCCACAGCATGATGCTGCCACCCCCGTGCTTCACGGTTGGGATGGTGTTCTTCGGCTTGCAAGCGTTCCCCTTTTTCCTCCAAACATAACGATGGTCATTATGGCAAAACAGTTCTATTTTGTTTCATCAGACCAGAGGACATTTCTCCAAAAAGTACAATTTTTGTCCCCATGTGCAGTTGCAAACCGTAGTCTGGCCTTTTTATGGCGGTTTTGGAGCAGTGGCTTCTTCCTTGCTGAGCGGCCTTTCAGGTTATGTCGATATAGGACTCGTTTTACTGTGGATATAGATACTTTTGTACCTGTTTCCTCCAGCATCTTCACAAGGTCCTTTGCTGTTGTTCTGGGATTGATTTGCACTTTTAGCACCAAAGTACGTTCATCTCTAGGAGACAGAACGCGTCTCCTTCCTGAGCGGTATGACGGCTGCGTGGTCCCATGGTGTTTCTACTTGCATACTATTGTTTGTACAGATGAACGTGGTACTTTCAGGCATTTGGAAATTGCTCCCAAGGATGAACCAGACTTGTGGAGGTCTACAATTTTTTTTCTGAGGTCTTGGCTGATTTATTTTGATTTTCCCATGATGTCAAGCAAAGATGCACTGAGTTTGAAGGTAGGCCTTGAAATACATCCACAGGTACACCTCCAATTGACTCAAATTATGTCAATTAGCCTATCAGAAGCTTCTAAAGCCATGGCATCATTTTCTGGAATTTTCCAAGCTGTTCAAAGGCACAGTCAACTTAGTGTATGTAAACTTCTGACCCACTGGAACTGTGATACAGTGAATTATAAGTGAAATAATCTGTCTGTAAACAATTGTTGGAAAAATTACTTTGTCATGCACAAAGTAGATGTCCTAACCGACTTGCCAAAACTATAGTTTGTTAACAAGAAATATGTGGAGTGGTTGAAAAACAAGTTTTAATGACTGCAACCTAAGTGTATGTAAACTTCCGACTTCAACTGTATATGAATGATAACATTACATGTAGTACTGTTCACTGTTCACCGTTCTCTAGGAATTTCCTAGAAACAAAGATTCCCAGTGAAACAGTTTTCCATCTTCTGCAGAGGGCAACTTCTGCCTCCTCCCACAGGTGAGCAAAATACTCTGTCTTCTGCCTCCACCCACAGGTGAGCAAAACACTCTGTCTTCTGCCTCCACCCACAGGTGAGCAAAATACTCTTGTCTTCTGCCTCCACCCACAGGTGAGCAAAACACTCTGTCTTCTGCCTCCACCCACAGGTGAGCAAAATACTTGTCTTCTGCCTCCTCCCACAGGTGAGCAAAATACTCTGTCTTCTGCCTCCACCCACAGGTGAGCAAAACACTCTGTCTTCTGTCTCCACCCACAGGTGAGCAAAACACTCTGTCTTCTGTCTCCTCCCACAGGTGAGCAAAACACTCTGTCTTCTGCCTCCACCCACAGGTGAGCAAAACACTCTGTCTTCTGCGTCCACCCACAGGTGAGCAAAACACTCTGTCTTCTGCGTCCACCCACAGGTGAGCAAAACACTCTGTCTTCTGCCTCCACCCACAGGTGAGCAAAACACTCTGTCTTCTGCCTCCACCCACAGGTGAGCAAAACACTCTGTCTTCTGCCTCCACCCACAGGTGAGCAAAACACTCTGTCTTCTGCGTCCACCCACAGGTGAGCAAAACACTCTATCTTCTGCCTCCACCCACAGGTGAGCAAAACACTCCGTCTTCTGCCTCCACCCACAGGTGAGCAAAACACTCTGTCTTCTGTCTCCACCCACAGGTGAGCAAAACAAGTGCTGTTTTTTTTTACCTCATCCTTTTTGTCCTGGTTCTCGATGCCTCTCATGTCTCGACATCGCCTTGTTCAAAGGCACCATGAACAGCCAACCATAAAGGGCCAGATCCTATAACACATGTCCTCAAATGTGTCATGCTTCATTTCATAATATTTATTTATCTTATTATTTTTCCATGCCTGGCGGGGGAATGAGACAGTTGAGACAGCTGATAAAACATCTCTTCCACTGCGCTTCGTCGCTCTTCACCAGAGGGAGATTCAGGACTTAATCTCACAGCTAATTACGGACAAGTCTTTAATGTACCGGCGCTCTATCCCCATCACGGCCCATTAAAAGAGCATGAAACGTTTGTAATTAGAATACACGGGTGGGGAAAGCCCAACCGCAGGTTTCAAGACATGCCTGTCATGTAGAGTTTGAAAAGATTTGACTTTTGAACCATTCACTGGGAGGATACCTTGAGTGATGCAGAACAAATCAAAACCAAGACACACCTTAACCCAACAGCTCTTAAAACAACCATCTCAAAAGCACTGGGTTTTCTTCCTACTAGCTGCAGCAGCACCCTTTTCTATGTGTCTGTGTTGAGACATTCATTCTAGCAGTGCTAGCTCAATAGCTCTCAGTGACTGGCACGGCGATCAGCATGGTCAAGCCCACCACAAAAGGTAACCCGAGACCAAATACCACTTTTCAAGAAACTGTAAAAATAAAACATGGGGGTCCGGGAGGAATGCTGTCATTCTTCAGATAAGGGCCTTTTGAAAAGGGATCTCTGGGCCCATAGAACCCATCGCTCAGCCAGCCACTCTGACAGACATCAGGCCAGTACATAAATCATCTGCTCTGCTGGGGATGTCCAACGGCACAGCCAGAGTTTGGACTGGACCCATTAGGGCGGCATTGTCCTGGCTACCTCGCAGCTCGCATGACGCTCTGCTAACCTTGCATATGAGAAGGCCAAGATACAGTAATACCAGCAATGCATTTAGCATGGAATGGCTTCCGTGGTTTTTATGTCCATTAGCACACTTGGCTAAGTAACTACAGTAGATTTCTTGAATTTTTCATAAGCAAAGAAGGCCACATGCAACAGGCTAGCCAAGAAGAAAACACATAACAGAAAGTTCAGATATTCTGGGGAGAGGGAGAATACATACTCTCTGTGCACGGGACTCCCGGTTCCCATACAGTTGCATGTTCTGTAAAATGCAGGGGAAAGATGGATGCGGGCATGCAAGAGATAGAACCATGTTAGAGATAGGGTAGAGATAGAACCATGTTAGAGATAGGGTAGAGATATAACCATGTTAGAGATAGGGTAGATATAGAACCATGTTAGAGATAGGGTAGAGAAATAACCATGTTAGTGATAGGGTAAAGATACAACCATGTTAGAGATCTACAGTGTACCACATCCACCATAATGTCTGTCTACAGTCTACCACATCCACAATAACGTCTGTCTACAGTCTACCACATCCACCATACTGTCTGTCTACAGCCTACCACATCAACCATAATGTCTTTCTACAGTCTACCAAATCCACTACATCCACCATAATGTCTTTCTACAGTCTACCACATCCACCATACTGTCTGTCTACAGTCTACCACATACACCATACTGTCTGTCTACAGTCTACCACATCCACCATAATTCCTGTCTACAGCCTACCACATCCACCATAATGTATGTCTACAGTCTACCACATCCACCATACTGTCTGTCCACAGTCTACCACATCCACCATAATGCCTGTCTACAGTCTACCACATCCACCATACTCTGTCCACAGTCTACCACATCCACCATAATGTATGTCTACAGTCTACCATATCCACCATAATGTCTGTCTACAGTCTACCACATCCACCATACTGTCTGTCTACAGTCTACCACATCCACCATAATGTCTGCCTACAGCCTACCACATCCACCATACTGTCTGTCCACAGTCTACCACATCCACCACATCCACCATACTCTGTCCACAGTCTACCACATCCACCATAATGTCTGTCTACAGTCTACCATATCCACCATAATGTCTGTCTACAGTCTACCACATCCACCATAATGTCTGTCTATAGTCTACCACATCCACCATAATGTCTGTCTACAGTCTACCACATCCACCATAATGTCTGCCTACAGCCTACCACATCCACCACATCCACCATACTGTCTGTCTACAGTCTACCATATCCACCATACTGTCTGTCTACAGTCTACCACATCCACCATACTGTCTGTCCACAGCTTACCACATCCACCATACTGTCTGTCTAAAGTCTACCACATCCACCCTATAGTCTGTCCACAGTCTACCACATCCACCATACTGTCTGTCTAAAGTCTACCACATCCACCATACTGTCTGTCCATAGTCTACCACATCCACCATAATGCCTGTCTACAGTCTACCACATCCACCATAATGCCTGTCCACAGTCTACCACATCCACCATACTGTCTGTCTACAGTCTACCACATCCACCATACTGTCTATCTACAGTCTACCACATCCACCATACTGTATGTCTACAGTCTACCACATCTACCATACTGTCTGTCTATAGTCTACCACATCTACCATGTCTGTCTACAGTCTACCACATCCACCATACTGTCTGTCTACAGTCTACCACATCCACCATACTGTCTATCTACAGTCTACCACATCCACCATACTGTCTATCTACAGTCTACCACATCCACCATACTGTATGTCTACAGTCTACCACATCCACCATACTGTCTGTCTACAGTCTACCACATCCACCATACTGTCTGCCTACAGCCCAAACACACACTTTCTCCCTGACTTCCTGCAGGACAATTTTACATTTCCAAAGTATTGTTCCAAACTTTAAATGAATAATGGGGAAACGTTGGTCTTCGTAATTTCTATCTAACTGACTGCACCTTACAGGAATTAATACCTAGAATAAATGCAATAAGTGAAATGCATGTCCTAAATGTGGAGAATATTAATTGGGGGAGAAACACCAAAGAAATGCCTCTCCTTACCAGCTTGTCAGACCTTGGAGCACCATCCGCTGCTTCTTTGCGATCCTTTTTCTTACGGAAGATTTCCTCAAGCTGGTTAGAAGAAGACAGAAGACGTTGAGATGTTCTTCAGACTCCCTTCACTGACCAAAGGAACTATCCTTCTAATTTAATCTTAAAATAATGACATACCACCAAGAACTCCCGTTTGTCCACCATTTGGTTTCCATCTGCATCAAACATGTTGAAAGCTATCTTAAAGCCAGCATGAGGCTCTGGGAAAGGACAGAGAAAAGAGATAAGACAAGAGACCACGTTCAAACTAACATCTTACGTATGTTTTCTTTTTTTATCAAATATCTAATCAAACATACTTACTTGTTAAAATGCAAAGCAGGAATAGATACTCTGTGTAACCGATGATGCCTGAAAAAAAACCTTGACTGTCATAACTGTATTCAGAAAGTTCATAAAATAATTGAACATTAAAGTCTAGCAGTTCACTTGAGTTATTTAGAGTTGTTCAAAGTCATGCCCTAACCCTTCACATGAATGAAACACCCCATGAAACAGTGCACACCTCTAGACAACAGCTAATATTCTCTTTCATATTGATAACATCTTAAAAAGGTGCCTCTTAATTCATGGTTGGTGTTCTCGTCCCACGAACAGAGGCTTTACAATGTAAGTGACCCATCTGGACACAAACCCCCAAAAAATGAAGCCCCAGTGCTGGCTTCGGAGCGACCTCTGTTTGGATAACAAGGTGTAAAACATTCTCAAGTGATCTGTCACTGATTGTGGATGTCTGATTCGGCTTTGTGTTCCTTTATTTGTTCTAGAACTCCCTTTGTTGTGTGACTGCGAGGAAAAGAGAAGAGTAACTGTCAGGGTCCATCTCAGTAGACTGAGGAGGGTTGTCTTGCTACCTCTGAAAGCATTCCCAAGCTTTTGTTTGCAGGAGAAGACAGTGACTCCAGCACAGATAGCTCTGGGTGTTATGGGAAAAAGATTCAGGTATGGCCTTTGCTCCAGGGAGATTTCCCACACAAAAATGACACTTGGGAGGAAAATATACTATGAATGGACATTGGTAGTGCATCCAATAAAATCCTCTTTATTTATATTTCTGATACTCCTTATCATATAAGTGATGTTCTCCAGATATCTGATGTTTGTCTGCGTTTGGATTGTTGAATGCGGTGGGGAAGTACTGGATGTCAACAGAGAATTTCTGTTGAAAAGTCCCAATGAAATGGTGCATCGAAACATGAGTCACTGATCTGCTCGAGAACTTCTCTGTTGAAAATGTATAGGGCCTTAAAATGACTAAAGTTCCCTGGCTTCAAATACCTTTTAAGGCTTAAATAGGTTGGAGGGAAGAAATCTTTAAGATTCCAACCATGTCTCACCAATACCACACACACCTTCACTCAGGGAGAGAGAAACCTTCCTCCCCTCCCCAACCCTCCCCTTCCCTTCCCTCCCCAACCCTTCCAACCTCTGAGCTCAAGTAGATGTTGTCAGACAATAGAAATAATTCCTCAGAAACACTTCGTACAGAGTGGCAGAACCGGAGATGTAATCCTACTCCATTCTTAGGATTCATCATGTCCATGGTGATCAGGAGGCAGCCAGTGAGACATGCCTCAACATAACCGGGTTCAAACAGCTCCTCTCATTCTCTAAAGCAAGGCTTTGTTCGCTGATCAATCCAATCCCTTTTTTCTCGGCAAAGCCGCCACGTTTAACAGCAGGATTAAAAGCCCCAGATCCCAGCGTTGGCACTTAGCTAAAGCAACAGAGGAGAGAGCAGGGAGAACGTATACACCAAACACAGGGTTTGAAATGCAGGGAGGGATGTTCACTTCTTCAAGGAGCAGTGAGAACAGGGTACTTGAAGCATGTTTCCATGAAAATAGCAACATTGAAGAACACTTACAATTATCTCCTTTCCTCAGCTTGTCAATATTGTAGCGAACGGAGGGAGCGGGAAGTGAACACTGGTCTCTGGTGTAAAAGGCAAACACTATGCATCGCACCAATAGGTTTAACGTACTTGGTGGGAATTGTAACGTGGCTCATACTGCGAGGATCGCTACACTATTTCAAAAATACCAGTACATCTCATTCTCAGTATGGGGATGTAGTTTATTCTAACTGGTAACGGTATCGACGCTAATCAATGTTAACTGGTATATCCTATATAGGGTAGATTTCCTTCACCCTCATATCTAAGGTTCCCTGAGAGCAAATTACAACATCACTAGATTGATGGAAAGATAAGATGGTGTTTACTGCCTGTACTCTGTTCTCGATTGATTTGGTATATGGAAACTGCAAACATTCCATTGGCCCATATTCTTGATGATAGAGAGTTAAGGAGTCTCACCTCGGTGACGTAGGTTCCTGAATAAATTGGATGATCCTTTAAAAACAGGAGGGGTGTCTGCCAGTATCTGTTCCAACTCCTTCAACAATGGAAGAAAATCACAAAGTGTTTACTCATTGAAGAATCAGTACACAAACATGGGTAATTCATTATTATTCACTGAGTGTACAAAACATTAGGAACACCTTCTCTTTCCATGACATAGACTGACCAGGTGAACCCAGGTGAAAGCTATGATCCCTTATTGATGTCACTTGTTAAATCCACTTCAATCAGGGTAGATGAAGGGGAGGAGACAGGTTAAAGAATAATCTTTAAGCCTTGGGACAATTGAGACATGGATTGTGTATGTGTGCCATTCAATGGACAAGACAAAAGATTGACATGCCTTTGAACAGGGTATGGTAGTAGCTGCCAGTTGCACTGGTTTGTGTCAAGAACTGCAACGCTGCTGGGTTTTTCATGCTCAACAGTTTCCCTTGTGTATCAAGAATGGTCCACCACCCAAAGGACATCCAGCCAACTTGACACTACTGTGGGAAGCATTGGAGTCAACATGGGCCAGCATCCCTGTGGAACACTTTGGACACCTTGCAGAGTCCATACCCTGACGAATTGAGGCTGTTTGGAGGGCAAAAGGGGGTGCAACTCAATATTAAGAAGGTGTTCCTAATGTTTTGTACACTCAGTGTACATCGATTCTTCTCTAAGAAGAGAAAAGCAGGGTTCTATTTCAAATACATTTTCACACTTGTCTATGCATGCAGTGCTATAATCACAAACATCCCACCTGTTTTGTTAGAGACCTCCAAATCCTCTTTTCTAAAAAGAAATTCAGAATTCATTTTTTAAAAACACAATAAAATAACAATTATTCACACAACATGCTATAAACAAGCCTATAATGTACTTTATGGTGGAAAAACAAGTGGCTATGTGTAAGAAAGGACAGCTGGACTCAGGGCTGTACTGAAACATGAGTACCATATCTCCAGGAACGCATTCCAATACTCCATAAAAAGGTCCCTGGTCATAAGATAAGGCGTTGGCTTCATAAAAACACCTGGCTAGGTGATTCACATGGCCCTATCACCCCAGAGGGACGATAACAGTGACAATAACCTTAAGGTCTGTTTCTGATGAAGGAAGCAGTTATGATGACCCTTTGCTTTATAGGGCTCTCCCACCAAACTGAGGTGTCTGGGTGGACAAGCAAATATAACAGGAAGGGGCAATCCTCATTTTGTGCATTTAATCCCCTGAAAAGTTCATTCACATTCACACCAAGGACTGAAATGTATAAAGATTAGGGTGACCCAGGGGTTTCATGGCACAGTGGTCCAGTAAAAATACACTGAACAAAAATATAAACGCAACGTGTTGGTCACAGGTTTCATGAGGTCAAATAAAATATCCCAGACATTTTCCAAAATAATCCATCCACCTGACAGGATTGGCATATCAAGAAGCTGATTAAACAGCATGATCAAAATGTGCAGTTTTGTCACACCACACAATGCCACAGATGCCACAGATTGGCAATGCCACAAATGTCTCAAGTTTTGAGGGAGCGTGCAATTGGCATGCTGACTGCAGGAATGTCCACCAGAGCTGTTGCCAGAGAATTGAATATTAATTTCTCTACCATAAGCCGCCTCCAACGTCGTTTTAGAGAATTTGGCAGTACGTCCAACCGGCCTCACAACCGCAGACCACGCATAACCACGCCAACCCAGGACCTCCACATCTGGCTTCTTCACCTGCAGGATCGTCTGAGACCAGCCTACCGGACAGCTGATGAAACTGAGGTGTATTTCTGTCTGTAATAAAGCCCTTTTGTGGAGAAAAACTCATTCTGATTGGCTCGGCCTGGCTCCCCAGTGGGTGGGCCTATGCCCTCCGAGGCCCACCAATGGCTGCGCCCCTGCCCAGTCATGTGAAATCCATAGATTAGGGCCTAATGAATGTATTTCAGTTGACTGATTTCCTTATATGAACTGTGACTCAGTAAAATCATTGAAATTGTTGCATGTTGCATTTATATTTTTGTTCAGCATACATTGTTCATTGTACATACCATGAAATACTAAGGTCACCAATGGTCCAGCATAAGATCTTTGCGGTTTTGACTGAAATGTTGATGAAAAAACCCTGAGAAAACTATGTGGAGCAATGCTAACTATGTCTCTACTGTAAAACAGACACATCAACACAGACTATGAACTCTTTCATTAGACATCCATCAGTCTCTAACAATGGGGCCCAGAGATATACTGGTGCCTTTCCCAACAGATATCTTAGCCTCAGTCTAGGAATACATTGGGTCAGGGCTTATTTGGCTGGCTGGCTGGCTCGTTCTTTGAAGAGAGAAAATCATTAAAATGACTAGAAAAGAGAGACCATTTACCTTGGCAGAATTAAAACCAATACTGTTCTAAGCAAACAGGCAATTCCTCAGAAATACCTGAGATGCTCCCTTTTCCTCATGGGAACAAGTTTGAAACCACCCACATAGGCTCCCACAATACCATATACAGTGCATTTTGAAAGTATTCATACCCCTTGACTTATTCCACATTTTGTTGTGTTACAGTCTGAAATCAAAATGGATTAAATAGATTTTGACAAAGTGAAAACATGTTTTATTCACTGAAAATGAAATACAGAAATATCTCATTTACAAACGTATTTACACCCCTGAGTCAATACTTTTTAGAAGCACCTTTGGCAGTGATTACAGCTGTGAGTCTTTCTGGGTAAATCTCTAATAGCTTTGCACAGCTGGATTGTACAAAATGTGCTCATTATTCTTTTTTAAATTCTTCAATCTCTGTCAAGTTAATTGTTGATCATTGCTAGACAGCCATTTTCAAGTCTTGCCATAGATTTTCAAGCTGATTTAAGTCAAAACTGTAACTAGGCCACTCAGGAACATTCAATATCATCTTGGTAAGCAACTCCAGTGTATTTTGGCCTTGTGTTTTAGGTTATTGTCCTGCTGAAAGGTGAATTTGTCTCCCAGTGTCTGTTGGAAAGCAGACTGAAGAAGGTTTTCCTCTAGGATTTTGGCTGTGCTTAGCTCTATTCTGTTTCTTTTTATCTTAAAAAACTCCCTAGTCCTTGCCGATGACAAGCATACCCATAACATGATGTAGCCAGCACCATGCTTGAAAATATGAAGAGCGGTACTCAGTGATGTGTTGTGTTGGATTTGCCCCAAACACTTTGAATTCAGGAAAAAAAGTTAATTTCTTTGCCAAATATTTTGCAGTATTACTTAAGTGCCTTGTTGCAAACAGGATGCATGTCTTGGAATATTTGTATTCTGTACAGGCTTCCTTCTTTTCACGCTGTCATTTAGGTTAGTATTGTGGAGTAACTACAGTTGAAGTTGGAAGTTTACATACACCTTAGCCAAATACATTTAAACTCAGTTTTTCACAATTCCTGATATTAAATACTAGTAAAAATGCCATGTCATTGGTCAGTTAGGATCACCACTTTATTTTAAGAATGTGAAATGTCAGAATAATAGTAGAGAGAATGATTTATTTAAGCTTTTATTTCTTTCATCACATTCCCAGTAGGTCAGAAGTTTACATACACTCAATTAGTATTTGGTAGCATTGCCTTTAAATTGTTTAACTTGGGTCAAACATTTCGGGTAGCCTTCCACAAGCTTCCCACAATAAGTTGGGTGAATGTTGGCCCATTCCTCCTGACAGAGCTGGTGTAACTGAGTCAGGTTTGTAGGCCTCCTTGCTCGCACATGCTTTTTCAGTTCTGCCCACAAATGTTCTATAGGATTGAGGTCAGGGCATTGTGATGGCCATTCCAGTACCTTGACTTTGTTGTCCTTAGCCATTTTGCCACAACTTTGGAAGTATGCTTGGGGTCATTGTTCATTTGGAAGACCCATTTGCGACCAAGCTTTAACTTCCTGACTGATGTCTTGAGATGTGCTTCAATATATCTACATAATTTTCCTTCCTCATGATGCCATCTATTTTGTGAAGTGCACCAGTCCCTCCTGCAGCAAAGCACCTCCACAGTTATGATGCTGCCACCCCCGTGCTTCACGGTTGGGATGGTGTTCTTCGGCTTGTAAGGGACCCCCTTTTTCCTCCAAACATAACGATGGTCATTATGGCCAAACAGTTCTATTTTTGTTTCATCAGACCAGAGGACGTTTCTCCAAAAAGTACGATCTTTGTCCCCATGTGCAGTTGCAAACCGTAGTCTGGCTTTTTTATGCCGGTTTTGGAGCAGTGGCTTCTTCCTGATTTCTTTTGATTTTCCCATGATGTCAAGCAAAAAGTCACAGAGTTTGAAGGTAGGCCTTGAAATACATCCACAGGTATACCTCCAATTGACTCAAATTATGTCAATTAGCCTATCAGAAGCTTCTAAAGCCATGACATCATTTTCTGGAATTTTCCAGGAACAGTCAACTTCTGAGCCACTGGAATTGTGATACAGTGAATTATAAGTGAAATCATCTGTAAACAATTGTTGGAAAAATTACTTGTGTCATGCACAAAGTAGATGTCCTAACCGACTTGCCAAAACTATAGTTTGTTAACAAGAAATGTGTGGTTGAAAAACGAGTTTTAATGACTTCAACTGTATAATGTTGTTGATCCATCCTCAGTTTTCTCATATCACAACCATTAAATCCCTGAGCAGTTTTCTTCGTCTCCGGCAACTGAGTTAGGAAGGACACCTGTATCTTTGTAGTGACTGGGTGTATTGACACACCATTCAAAACCTAATTATGAACTTCACCATGCTCAAAAGATATTCAGGGTCTGCTTTTTGTATTTTTACCCATCTACCAATTCATTGCGAGGCATTGAAAAACCTCCATGGTCTTTGTGGTTGAATCTGTGTTTGAAATTCACTGCTCGACTGAGGGACCTTACATATAATTGTATGTGTTGGGTATAGAGATGGGGTAGTTATTCAGAAATCATGTTAAACACTATTATCGAACAAGGATAGTCCATGAAACTTAATTATGTGATTTGTAAAGCATATGTTTACTCCTGAACTTATTTAGGCTTGCCATAAGAAAGAGGTTGAATACTTATTGACTCATGACATTTCCAGCTTTAACATTTGTATTAATTTCTAAAACGTTCTACAAACAAAATTCCACTTTGACATTATGGGGTATTGTGTGTAGGTCAGTCACACAACATCTCAATTTAATCAATTTTAAATTCAGGCTGTAACACAACAAAATGTGGAAAAAGGGGTGTGAATACTTTCTGAAGCCACTGTAGGTTACCACAATACCATATACACTACCAGTCAAAAGTTTGGACACACCTACTCATTCAAGGGTGTTATTCTGCAATGTTTACATTGCAGAATAATAGTGAAGACATCAAAACTATGAAATAACACATATGGTATCATGTAGTAACCAAGAAAGTGCTAAACAAATCAAAATATATTTTATATTTGAGATTCTTCAAATAGCCACCCTTTGCCTTGATGACAGCTTTGCACACTCTTGGCATTCTCTCAACCAGCTTCATGAGGTAGTCACCTGGAATGCATTTCAATTAACAGGTGTGCCTTCTTAAAAGTTAATTTGTGGAATTTATTTCCGTCTTAATGCATTTGAGCCAATCAGTTGTTGTGACAAGGTAGGGGGGGGGTATACAGAAGATAGCCCTATTTGGTAAAAGACCAAGTCCATATTATGGCAAGAACAAAAAAAGCAAAGAGAAACGACAGTCCATCATTACTTTAAGACATGAAGGTCAGTCAATGCTGAAAATGTCAAGAACGTTGAAAGTTTATTCAAGTGCAGTCGCAAAAACCATCAAGTGCTATGATGAAACTGGCTCTCATGAGGACCACCACAGGAATGGAAGACCCAGAGTTACCCCTGCTGCAGAGGATAAGTTCATTAGAGTTACCAGCCTCAGAAATTGCAGCCCAAATAAATGCTTCACAGAGTTCAGGTAACAGACACATCTAAACATCAACTGTTCAGAGGGGACTGTTTGAATCAAGCCTTCATGGTCGAATTGCTGCAAATAAATCACTACTAAAGGACACCAATAAGAAGAAGAGACCTGCTTGGGCCAAGAAACATGAGCAATGGACATTAGACAGGTGGAAATTTGTCCTTTGGTCTGGAGTCCAAATTGGAGATTTTTGGTTCAAACCGCCGTGTCTTTGTGAGACGCGGTGTGGGTGAACGGATGATCTCAACATGTGTAGTTCCCACCGTAAAGCATGGAGGAGGAGGTGTTATGGTGTGGGGGTGCTTTGCTGGTGACACTGTCTGTGATTTATTTAGAATTCAAGGCACACTTAACCAGCATGGCCACCACAGCATTCTGCAGCGATACGCCATCCCATCTGGTTTGGGCTTAGTGGAACTATAATTTGTTTTTCAACAGGACAATGACCCAACACACCTCCAGGCTGGTTAAGGGCTTTTTTACCAAGAAGGAGAGTGATGGAGTGCTGCATCAGATGACCTGGCCTCCACAATCCCCTGACCTCAACCCAATTGAGATGGTTTGGGATGAGTCGGACGGCAGAGTGAAGGAAAAGCAACCAACAAGTGCTCAGCATATGTGGGAACTCATTCAAGACTGTTGGAAAAGCATTCCAGGTGAAGCTGGTTGAGAGAATGCCAAGAGTGTGCAAAGCTCTCATCAAGGCAAAGGGTGGCTATTTGAAGAATCTCAAATATAAAAGTTTTGATGTCTTCACTATTATTCTACAATGTAAACAATTGTAAAAAATAAAGAAAAACCCTTGAATGAGTAGGTGTGTCCAAACTTTCGACTGGTACTGTAGGTTACCATAATACCATATAGATTACCACAATACCATATAGGTTACCACAATACCACATAGGTTACCACAATACCATATAGGTTACACAATACCACATAGGTTTCCACAATACCACATACTGTAGGTTACCACAATATCATATCAGTTACCACAATACCATATAGGTTACCACAATACCACATAGGTTACCGCAATACCATATAGGTTACCACAATACCATATAGGTTACTACTATACCATATGGGTTACCACAATACCATATAGGTTACTACTATACCATATAGGTTACCACAATACCATATAGGTTACCACAATACATATAGGTTACTACTATACCATATAGGTTACCACAATACCATATAGGTTACCACAATATCATACAGGTTACTAGTATACTATATAGGTTACCACAATACCATATAGGTTACCACAATACCACATAGGTTACCACAATACCATATAGGTTACTACTATACCATATAGGTTACCACTATACCATATAGGTTACCACAATACCACATAGGTTACCACAATACCATATAGGTTACTACAATACCACATAGGTTACCACAATACCATATAGGTTACCACAATACCATATAGGTTTCCACAATACCACATAGGTTACCACAATACCATATAGGTTACCACAATACCATATTGGTTTCCACAATACCACATAGGTTACCACAATACCATATAGGTTACTACTACACCATATAGGTTACCACTATACCATATAGGTTACCACAATACCACATAGGTTACCACAATACCATATAGGTTACTACAATACCATATAGGTTTCCACAATACCATATAGGTTTCCACAATACCACATAGGTTACCACAATACTATATAGGTTACCACAATAACACATAGGTTACCACAATACCACATAGGTTACCACAATACCATATAGATTACCACAATACCATATAGGTTACCACAATACCACATAGGTTACCACAATACCATATAGGTTACCACAATACCATATAGGTTTCCACAATACCACGTAGGTTACCACAATACCATATAGGTTACACAATACCACATAGGTTTCCACAATACCACATACTGTAGGTTACCACAATACCACATACTGTAGGTTACCACAATATCATATCAGTTACCACAATACCATATAGGTTACCAAAATACCATATAGGTTACTACTATACCATATAGGTTACCACAATACCATATAGGTTCCCACAATACATATAGGTTACTACTATACCATATAGGTTACCACAATACCATATAGGTTACCACAATATCATACAGGTTACTAGTATACTATATAGGTTACCACAATACCATATAGGTTACCACAATACCACATAGGTTACCACAATACCATATAAGTTACTACTATACCATATAGGTTACCACTATACCATATAGGTTACCACAATACCACATAGGTTACCACAATACCATATAGGTTACTACAATACTATATAGGTTACCACAATAACACATAGGTTACCACAATACCACATAGGTTACCACAATACCATATAGGCTCCCACAATATTTGAAAACAGGGGACTCATTTTAATTGAACAGCAACACAAAGCAAAGGTATATTTATATGAAATACTGTATGTAAATTATGAGAATATTCTGTGATGTATAATGGCCCTATATCCCAGACTTTTCCAAACATCCTCAGTCAGGGAAAAAACATATCTAATTTTACAACCACAGCATAAAACCATAAAACGTCAGTATCCCTATTTCGTAACGCATTAGCCATCAGAGAGAGTGAGGAGAGAGGGCTGACGCAATGTGTGCTATTCACATTAGTGCTCCATTTATAACCTTCTTACATGCCAGGGAAACCAAGACACACCACATCAACAGGCCCCAGAATACAGGGATGTGTCCCAAATGGCACCCTATTCCCTACATAGGGCACTATCTAGGGAATAGGGTGTCATTTGGGACGGTGACAAGATCTTTATTCAATCCCAATACTTTGAGTTTATATCTGATCATTTACAATGTATTTAACTGTTTCTAATGTCGTGACTAAAATCATCATGATTCACAAAAGACGTCATGAATGCCTAACACTTGAGACATGCTGTTTTGTCTCCGTCTGTCTGTTCATCTGTCTGTCCGTCAGAGTTTGTTGCTACAGAAAGGAGACGTAACAGTGGTGCTGCTAGTAAAGATCTGTATCTACTTGACTCCTAGCCAATCACACAGTTATTCTTATGTCACTCACAAGGCCTTTACATAAAGAATGTTGATATGAGTCTTGAGCAAACAACATTGGCACCTCAGACTCTACCATCATCATACGTACAGTACAGAATAGAACTGCTGAAGATTGATATTTGATCAGCACCATATGTCAACATCTTAGTTTGATGTCTATTTATCGACTATATGAGGAGATGCAATGAGTGGTGGGTGTTTAGGATGTGTGTGTGTGTGTGTGTGTGTGTGTGTGTGTGTGTGTGTGTGTGTGTGTGTGTGTGTGTGTGTGTGTGTGTGTGTGTGTGTGTGTGTGTGTGTGTGTGTGTGTGTGTGTGTGTGTGTGTGTGTGTGTGTGTGTGTGTGTGTGTGTGTGTGTGTGTGTGTGCGTGCGTGCGTGTGTGCATGTTGGTTAGTACTCACTCTTAGGCTCACCCATGGTGACAGACTCAATGAAGTTCAGTGGGGTCATATAGAGCTGTCCCTCGTATTCCACTGAGCTGAACAACCGAAACCTGGCCTCATGGGACGACATGTACACATCCCCATCATCCAGATCAAATGTCTTGGCCTGAAACAAAACACACCCAGATACACACACAAATACACACACATCACACACGCATCACACACACACACATATATACCCCAAATAATTGATAACGTTTTTAAGCAAAGTGTGAGAAAAATGAATAGTTTTAAAAACAACATATTTCTTTATGGTTAAAGATTAGTGTGGTTTTATGGCCAATGCATGCTTCACATGTCTAGAAAAGCCACATTCTAATACGCAATTATTTATCCCTTATTTTACCAGGTAAGTTGACTGAGAACACATTCTCATTTACAGCATCGACCTGGGGAATAGTTACAGGGGAGAGGAGGGGGATGAATGAGCCAATTGGAAGCTGGGGATGACAACTAGAACCCATGTTCTACTTCAAAGAATGGGTGCCATGTTTTGTCAGCCAGTTATTCAGGCCTGTGCACCAGATCATTTCCCTAAAAATGTTTAAAAACAGCGATATCAGGAGGCAGGTCTGCCTGGCCTGGTGAGGACAGAGTGGACCTCTCTCTGGTGGCAGAGCGCCAGGCCCACTGGGCTTACAGCAAACACCTCAGGGAATGTGTGCCCCCTTCTTCCCCACCCTCTCCCCTGCCCCCTCCCCCACCGGGTAAACCCCCACCATCAAATGTCAGCCCCTCTGCCAAGTCCTCGTGTCCAGTTTCCTACATTCCAGGATTCCTGTGTCTCAAACCCCAGTCAAGGTTACATCAAGCCACCTCCCCCCACCACCACTCCCACCCTCACCAAACCTGCCAACTAAACAGAGGGAGGGAGAGCAACGCCTCACTGGGCCTTATTGGTTTCCACTGTTATTATTGTCACTGCCTGTCTTTTTGCCTGTATGTGTCCAAGTCTTCTCGCTCTATGGAAATAGCCCTATACAAGTATATAATAACGTCATTTGAATCTAAATTCACTTGCAAGATCATTTTTAAAAGAGAAAAACATTAAATAGACCTGTACATAACATTTCCGCATTTCAGCACCCCATGTCGTGGACAGCGCCCTTGTCATAATGGGGCAAATAGTCACATAGGTCCATTTAAATTAAATGCCCGTGGGTGTTTCTGTCTACACAATGCATTCCTATTTGATCGTATTTGATTTATGCCATGGGTTTTTTACTATTACGGAACGTCAACCTTGAATCTAAACAAAAAATAAGAGTAATTTCAGCTCTGCTTCGCGCTGTGAGTTCAGTGGGCATGTTGACGTGTAGCTACAGGGTCACTCACTGGTAGCCTATCAATATTAGGCTATCTGCTAGGCTACTATATAGACAGATAAAAATGCTATTTATTATACATGCTATATATACTAATGTCCCATGCCATGACAAGTAGGCTATACAATACCTTATTTGTCGCAGATACTGCAGGTAATGCGAGAAGTAAACCATTATCGATTTGGGTTGACAGTTTCTTTTGGACATTGTAATAATTCGCAAAACCAGCTCCGGTGGCGATACATACTCCAGTTGCAATACGTTTAAATGTTTTAGTTCTCTTTGGTGTTTGTTTCCAAAATACAAATCTCCCTGATGTAGATGAGAAATTAGTCGATGTGGAAATAAGTCTACGGAAGGCAGCCATGGTTGTTGTTCATTGAAGTGTCATAGCAGAAGATCGCGGCAAACTGTTATTTTCCATCGCGAGATAATCCGCGTGACGTTTCACCCCGTTTCACCTGAATGTTTTTGCGCTTCCCAGTGCTATAGCGGCTCTCACTCAAGAATCCAAGTTTCTCTTAAGAATTTTTCGGGATAATATGGTAAAGCCTTGAAATAGAGCCATCACATTGCATTGATTATATAGCTCAATACATAGGCTACTGTATCTGTTGTTTCATGTGTAAGTATTTTGATCACGGTGTTTGGTTGTGGTAGTTGCTCGTGCTGGCTGGTGCAGTGCAAACTGAAGGAGGCTAATGAGTGTGGGAATGCGATTGGACTGTCACTATCATTGCCATAGGTAAGTAGAAAAGTACAATCAATGGCAAAAATATTGCAATGTTACCAAATATATGATCAAACTCTCTCTCGCTCGCTCTCTCTCTCTCTTCTCTCTCTCTCTCTCTCTCTCTCTCTCTCTCTCTCTCTCTCTCTCTCTCTCTCTCTCTCTCTCTCTCTCTCTCTTTCTGGGTGTCTTATTTTATACTTTAGGAAGAAAATAATCTCTGCCAAGGCAAGTCTGAACGACAGCCCCGCCCACTAAAAATCCTCGTCATTTTGCACCTGCCTCACGTCTTTAGGCAGTGTGTTCGCAAGCCTCCAACAGCTAGCCTACCTTACCTGCAGAGCAGTGGTCTAGTGTTTCTCATAGAAAGAGGGGTTGGATACATTGGTATCTCTCTGGAAAAGATTCTGACTTCCTACTGTATTTGATTTTCAAACATTTCCAACCCTTCATGAGCCGTGGGAACTACCAGAATTGAACAACATTATCTTACCTCAACTGATGAAGACATCAAGCGGTAGGGTCACATTTTGGAACGAATTTGTGCTCATAACGCATATGCCACGAGAGCTCATTTATCCAAGGTATACATGTCAAGGGGAAAAAAAGGACTGATCCGTTTCAGTGCAACAGAGCATGTGCTTAGTAACGGACGCGAATGTAAACATGCAATAGGCGACCGAGTGGCAACCTGGTAACTGTCTACGCAAGAGCGCTCACTCTGGATCTCTCTGTTGAACTTTACTCGCTCCAACTCTGACGCCCGGGAGGGCTCTGCTGTGATGGCTGCTCTGGGTGAAGTTGGAAGCTTCTTGCACGGCATTGATGGTGTAGGACACGTCGGGTCCCATTTTCTCCTGACGTCTCTTGGGGAGAGTTCAGCGGTACTGCTGGGTCAGGGTGAACACCTCGTACCTGGTGCCGGGGAAAGCCTGTCCCGGAGCGCCACGGCAGATTTAACACTTTTAAAAGGGATTCTCCGGAGAAGGCAGTTATACTGTAGAACTGGATTTCATCTGGAAATACTTCCAGATGGCACTGTGCAAGGGACAAGAAAGGACCACAGTAGATTCGGTATTTATCAAGTTATTAGTGTGTTATTACAGATCTCATATTACACATTAATATTTTATGGTTAAAAATGTTACCAAATATGTAATAATCATTATATATAAAACAAGTTATTGTTATAATAATAATAATAATTGATATTATTATTATTATTATTTCTGTCAGAACAAGATCAGTTTCCTACCATAACATCAGTTGCCAATATTACCCCTAAAGCAATAGTGCAACTGTTATAATTTGTTCAATAAATATCAGTGGAAGTAATGTGAAAGTCCTATATGGAAAATGTGGCTATACTCTACCCTAGTGTGTCACAATCTGTGATAGAAGGTTTCTCTGGTGAAATACACCTGGAACAACAGATTTATTCTTCTCCAGGTATTTTGGAATTCATAAGCATTGCTGTTGGATTGATAAGCATTCGAGGAGTGGACAGTGCTCTCTACCTGGGGATGAATGACAAGGGAGAGCTCTATGGTTCTGTAAGTATTACACTCACCACTCTCTTTGCTGTTTCTATAGTCCCACCTCTTATTAAATATGTGTTGTAGAAGTGTCTTTGGGTCTTTTGTTGTCCAATATACATTATAATATACCAGCAGGTGGCATTAATGGGTTTCCTTGATTATTGCTGTCACTCTGCCATAAAGGATCCAGTTCTGCTGTCACTCTGCCATAAAGGATCCAGTTCTGCTGTCACTGCCATAAAGGATCCAGTTCTGAACTAGTTATGTTCTTATCATCTGTAAACACAGAGTCCACAATAGGGACTGGGAAATGACACACGCACAAATACACACACAGACACACTCTATCACGCTCTAACACACACAATCTACACACACATTATTCTTTAGTTGTATTGTTTGTATATCATTGTATTTTACATTTGTGTGACTGTCCTTGTCTATCAGTGTATCAGTGTTTTGTTACTTGTCATGTTTGATGATTTTGTGTGGACCCCAGGAAAAATAGCTGCTGCTTTGGCAAAAGCTAATGGGCATCCAAATAAACCAAACAAACCAAGCAGCCTTACCACAAATATATCCTTGCCCTGGTAAGACCGTTGATTTATTGTCAATGGATCTGACTTCATAATCTGATCTGACTTGGTTTCTATCCTGCAGGAGAAGCTGACTGCTGAGTGTGTCTTCAGGGAGCAGTTTGAGGAGAACTGGTACAACACATACTCCTCCAACCTCTACAAGCACGGAGACAAAGGGACTCGCTACTTTGTGGCGTTAAACAAGGACGGCACGGCTCGGGATGGAACAAAGTCCAGGCGACACCAGAAGTTCACCCACTTCCTGCCCAGGCCCGTGGACCCTGACCGGGTACCGGAGCTGTACAAGGAGATTCTGGGCCACAGCTGAGACTGGCCTGCACCCACCGTCCCAGATCAGGAATAGCTGTGTATTGAGCTCTAGTCCCTCCTGCTGTGGGAAGCAGGGATGTGTGCAGTCCAGGCAGTGTGGAGCCAACCAGCCCTACAGCAGTCCCAGCCCCAGCCCCAGTCCCAGCCCTACAGCAGCCCCAGCTCCAGCCAGCCAGCAGGGAAGGAGTAGCCTACACTGGGTATAAAGGCACTAGCCAGGGGCCTCCCCTTGGAATGCCAGGGCCAGCTCTCAGCGGTGACAAAGACAGTCTAGAATGTCTGACATTGTCAACCTGCACACCAAGGCATGAGGAGGCTGTTTGTTCAGGGGCAAACTGACCCCCGAGAGTAGCTGTCGTGTGGAATAGGAGAGGAACAGGATCAGAGGAAGAGATGCTGATGCAGGAGGGAGGGAGAGAGAGAGGGTCACTCTTCTGTTTGAGGGCCAATACACTTCAGGAAGTGTCTTTGGACTGAGGATCTAGTTGGAATCATAGAGATAGAACATAGAGATAGAACTGTTCTATTATCTATTGTTGGGATGGCAAAATCTATGGGATTCTATACAGTTAAAGAACCTAGTTTTTTATTTGGTGGGGCTATGATGTGTTGGAAGGGCTCTGTTTATTCCAGAAGGATTTTGAAGGAATTCACCTGTTTTATTCTCGTTTTACGTGTGACTAGATGATGCTGAAAGGAGCAGAAAGATATCTGCCACAGATATCATTTCAAAATGTATTATTTATTCATTTCTAGATACAAATATTTATGTTATATATTTATTTATTTCAGAATATATTTTTACAGTTAAATATACAGTACTGTATAGAGAAACCACTAGAAATTGTATCTACATAGAGATAATCTGAGGATAGCTGTTTTCTCACTTAGCTTGGGCCACATTGTGAGATTATCTTAACATAATGTGTGGGAAAATCTATAATTTACTGAATCTTTCCCAAAGAAGCCCTCCGTTGTATGCATCACATTTAACGTCTGTGTCAGTGAATCCTTATTAAAGTCAGTGAACTGGATTTGTCTTTTTTATATTGTCTGTTTGGAACATTTAATGATGTATTGTAAATGTAAATGTTTTAACATTTGGGTTCAGAATCTAAGAGGACCACACTGTTTATTACCTACATGGTTTTCTTGATGAACCAACTGACAAAAAATATATAAAAAATTAACTAGTTTAACTCAGTTTTAAAAGTTCACATTTTCTAAAGAGACATACATTTTGGCTATAGCTTTGTCTTTTGAAATTGGTGAGTTCAAATACATAAACCTATTTACGAGATCATTGTTGTTCTTTTTATGATTGCCATTATGTTGAGAGACAAGAGCGAGGTTCCCATATATGCATAAAAACTTCAAAGTCATGCTGTGGAACTTGCTCACGTAGTGGCCTCACAATGCAACGACCAGGGCCAAATAAAAAATGACCTTTACCTCTGGTCCGTTCAGCGGCTTGGCAGCTGTATAAAACTGGAGGTCAGCGCGATAAGGGCTAAGTAAGCTCTGTTGACAGTTGCAGAATGATAGTCCTGATTAATAGTATTATTGAACAATGAAAGAGAGCCAAGGTGGCCAAGAAATCTCTCCAGCCTCCAGACTGAGTGAAAACCTTTGTGTCCCATTCTTTTTTGTAAAACCGTAGCCTTTTTTTCATCTGCTGACAGCTTTAACGCAGCAGAAAGCGTGTCCACTGAGTTGATGGATATTTCTTTGTGTGAAATTGTTTCACAGAGAGATTGTTTTACAATATCCATGCAATTTCAGTGATAACCAAATTATTTATAGGGGCTTGTCCTCAAAGGAGGAGATATAGCCCTCTAAGTACCTGCATTTCTCTATCCAACTGTAACCAAAACAATGTTTTGGAGGAAACAGGAATTAGACACGTTATATAAAACATACGATCTTTGGACAATGGCTGAACAGGCATATTTATTTAAAAGCCACTATTTTGGTATCTTTGTACAGTTTCCTCAACGGTTGGGAGGATATCTGTGTTGAAGCATGAAAGCTAAAGGCCTGTGATCTCAACATCTCTGTGATGGCAAGCCAACTGCTGTCTTGACATGGGGAGTCTGCTCTGTTGCCAACTCTCAGCCTTGTAGGATACAATGGGACTTTCCCATCAGAACACCTACATAATCAACAACTACCTCTATCTCTTCTCTCACCATAATGATATCATGCACCTTGTTGAACTGTGCTCTCTATGTTTATGTGTATATTCCCTGGCTATCTACCCCATAAACACGTATTCCCTGGCTATCTACCCCATAAACACATATTCCCTGGCTATCTACCCCATAAACACATATTCTCTGGTAAACCTACCCCATAAACACGTATTCCCTGGCTATCTACCCCATAAACACGTATTCACTGGCTATCTATCCCATAAACATGTATTCACTGGCTATCTACCCCATAAACACATATTCCCTGGCTGTCTACCCCATAAACACGTATTCCCTCACTATCTACCCCATAAACACGTATTCCCTGGCTGTCTACCCCATAAACACGTATTCCCTGACTATCTACCCCATAAACACGTATTCCCTGGCTATCTACCCCATAAACACATATTCCCTGACTATCTACCCCATAAACACGTATTCCCTGGCTATCTACCCCATAAACACGTATTCCCTGGCTATCTACCCCATAAACACATATTCCCTGGCTATCTACCCCATAAACACGTATTCCCTGGTAAACCTACCCCATAAACATGTATTCCCTGGCTATCTACCCCATAAACACATATTCCCTGACTATCTACCCCATAAACACGTATTCCCTGGTAAACCTACCCCATAAACACGTATTCCCTGGCTATCTATCCCATAAACACATATTCCCTGACTATCTACCCCATAAACACGTATTCCCTGACTATCTACCCCATAAACACGTATTCCCTGGCTATCTACCCCATAAATACGTATTCTGATTTTAGATGCATTACTAACTGTTACATATTCAGTTTAAAGAGGTCAATTTTGTTTCTTCATAGTCCTGCAACTAAAATATTGCTATTTTAAAACAGAACAGATGCGCAATTGTAAACATAACAGCTATAAAATGTATGTTTTATTTAAAAAATGGTATTCAACAGTGATCATTGAAATGTGCTGAAATGTCACGACTGGCAGCTCCCATTCCTGGGGAGTGTCATCAAAGGTTGCTTCCATGTGAAAAGGACCGGCTTAGTCTCAGTGGTTCCCTCTGTTGGATGTTACATTCTGCATGAAAAACCAAAAGATTCAAAGTAACCTAACATTTACAAAGACTGGCACTTAGCCATTACCTTTCTGGCCATAGAAAAATACTTTGTGTTAATGTAAGTGTTCTCCCTTGACATTTTGAGGGTCATGTCTCTAAACAGGTTTCCACCCTGACTTGTGATACCTGATGCCCAGAAGTGCTCTTTGGCACTTGTTGAACTGATGTTTTGGAGTCACCCTAGCCTTTAGAGAGATACTTTTGTTCCCCCAGCAGGTGGTCTGTGGCTCCTTACTGAAAACACTTAAACCCCTCATCCATCCCACTCGGGGGCTCTCTCTTACTTAATGGATGCTTCCTGACTTTCATCACCTCCTCAGCCACAGCCTCAAAGGCCCCTGCAGGAAGCCCAATCAGGTGTGTTTCTCAGTGTGTGTGTGTCTCTGTCTGTCTGTCTGTGTGTGTGTGTGTGTGTGTGTGTGTGTGTGTGTGTGTGTGTGTGTGTGTGTGTGTGTGTGTGTGTGTGTGTGTGTGTGTGTGTGTGTGTGTGTGTGTGTGTGTGTGTGTGTGTGTGTGTGTGTGTGTGAATGAGTCCACGGAGCAGGTATGGAAGTCAGTGTTCATCCATGCCTGTCTATCTCTGCAGTCAGTCCAGTCAGACAGCGTGTGCAGGTGTTCCCACCGCTCCTCATCCTCTGTCGCCTGTTTGTCAGCTGGGGATATGGGAGGTGAGTTAGCATCAGCATAACTGCCTACTGGAAATATAGGTAGCTTTGTTGTCTGCCCCAATTATTAGAGAGCATAATTTCTATCTTTAGAAAGGCTGGCCTGAGGAACACAGCAGGGGAAGTGCCAAGAGCTTAACTCACCTACTGTTGTAAAGCCATGGTCACTTCTAAGAAGTGGTGTCTGTCTGTCTGTCTGTTTAAGGATGGTGTCTGACTGTCTCTTTGTGTTGTTGAAATCCTACAACTATTGATTTTAGGCTCTTTGGTGTTTGTTGATTCAATAGTAAATTGCCATGCTCACCAAATTATGAGTTACAATGGTGTGTGCATGGTTTAAGTCTGTGTACATGGCAGTCTACCGACATATTAAGACTGGGATAAAAGTATGCTATTATGCACTTTATATTTTTGTTCCTGAATCCCTTCAACTTTTACTTCAGTGGGCTAAATCAGGGTCCCACAGAGTGTTTCTTGGTAGTATTAAACAAATCTACTTTGAAACAAAAGTATACACCTCACACACAGTCTTAAAAAATGAAGACACTTGTACCATGTCAGATATAGAGTTGAAATGTATTACATTTTGAGTTTGCATCCCAATATTACACTTTATATACATCACAGAAGACTGAAATATAACAAAACCGTTTGACATAGAAACACTGGATTTTCGGCTGGTTTTCGAAATAATGTTTATTAATTATGGAATTATGGAAAATTATTAATAACATTCCACCCATGAGGCCACTAGGTCATTTGACTGCAGGAAAGAGCTACTCTGGCGGAGTTACCTTGATTGTATCTACAGTATAAACCAACACACATCCTGGGGCGCAAGAAGAAAATCCCCCAAAATAGAAGAATTTTCATCTGAAGATTTTAGGCTTCTGCGATAACTCATCCGGGAAGACTGGTGTACTAAAGGTTCATCCCACAACAGAAGACATCAAGGTAGAGAGGTGCAGAATGACCATGGTGTTATATTTCCTATATTGTAACTCCTTTCAAGTACAATCGTTTTTCTTATGTCATAGCTATCCTTGAGGGTTTTGTGGTCTACTTTCCAAAAACTGCAATTAGGCTCTGCATATTTGATTTACTGTCATTTCAGTTCCAGAGCTGTCAGCTCCAATGGAAAATATGCTCCTCTGTTTAGATCTCCATGGAAACATTAGGAGAAAAAACAACTTTGCAAAAAACCTTTGAGCACTGCTATTTCCACACCATACAAATGTTGTCTTTCAGTTTTAACATACATACCTAGAGCAGGGCTTGCAGTTCTAGTTTTCCCAGCAGGTAACTGACAGAGTTGTGTCTTAGAGCATTAAAGAGATGATCTGAGACTGGGAGTAGAACTGGGAGGCCCAAGAAGGAAAACTGTACTGATACAACAAACAGACCAACTGTGTCCCAAATGGCACCCTATCCCCTATATAGTGCCCTACTGTTGCACCCTATTCCCTATATAGTGCCCTACTGTTGCACCCTATTCCCTATATAGTACCCTACTGTTGCACCATATCCCCTATATAGTACCCTACTGTTGCACCCTATTCCCTATATAGTACCCTACTGTTGCACCCTATGTCCTATATAGTACCCTACTGTTGCACCCTATTCAATATATAGTGCCCTACTGTTGCACCCTATTCCCTATATAGTACCCTACTGTTGCACCCTATTCCCTATATAGTACCCTACTGTTGCACCCTATTCCCTATATAGTACCCTACTGTTGCACCCTATTCCCTATATAGGACCCTATTGTTGCACCCTATCCCCTATTTAGTGCCCTACTATTGTACCCTATTCCCTATATAGTACCCTATTGTTGCACCCTATTCCCTATATAGTACCCTACTGTTGCACCCTATTCCCTATATAGTACTCTGTTGTTGCACCCTATCCCCTATTTAGTGCCCTACTATTGTGCCCTATTTCCTATATAGTGCCCTACCTTTGACCAGCGTCCCAGGTCAAAAGTAGGGCACTATATAGGGAATAGGGTGCTAGGGTACCATTTGGGACGTAACAACAGACTGACACCTGGCATCTGCAGCAGCTGCTTGACTCAGATGATACAGTACACAGTAAAACGTCTAGTCACGATAATACCCCATCACTATAAATCCCAAGGAATGACTGCATACATGTCTGGGATTGTTATCTATAAGTTACACAGTATATTCTGTGTTTTAGCTATACATTATAAATGCTGTGTTTTAGCTATATGTTATACAGTATATTCTGTGTTTTAGCTATATGTTATAAATGCAGTGTTTTAGCTATACGTTATACAGTATATTCTGTGATTTAGCTATACATTATAAATGCTGTGTTTTAGCTATACGTTATACAGTATATTCTGTGTTTTAGCTATACGTTATAAATGCTGTGTTTTAGCTATACGTTATAAATGCTGTGTTTTAGCTATACGTTATACAGTATATGCTGTGTTTTAGCTATACGTTATACAGTATATTCTGTGTTTTAGCTATACGTTATACAGTATATGCTGTGTTTTAGCTATACGTTATACAGTATATTCTGTGTTTTAGCTATACGTTATACAGTATATGCTGTGTTTTAGCTATACGTTATACAGTATATTCTGTGTTTTAGCTATACGTTATACAGTATATTCTGTGAAATACCTATTTTTTCTTACCCACTCTCAACCCACATCTCTGCTTGTCTGCTCCCAGTTGTGATGTATTGTTTTTTAATGCACTGCACCACCCCCACCACAACCCTTCATAGTCTTTCCCCACAGTCAGTTCCCCCCACCACAACACTTCATAGTCTTTCCCCACAGTCAGTTTCCCCCCACCACAACCCTTCATAGCCTTTCCCCACAGTCAGTTCCCAGCACAACCTTTCATAGCCTTTCCCCACTGTCAGTTTCCCCACCCACCAAAAACCATTATATCCCTTCCCCAGAGTCAGTCCCCCCCCACTTCCACCTCACATCTGCTGACCAAACCTGTCTTTATGTCCCATGTGGACACCTCGGCCGCCCCTGTGCCCGGCCCATGTGTCCACATTACAAAGCCACAAATTAGGTCTTGACATTTGGGCGCTATAATTGCCGCCTGAAAAGCATGAGGCATCAATTAGGCTCTCAGCACCATGACAGGTTATCCCTACAGGACATAATCGCCCTGCCGGACTCCCAGACTGGAGTGCCCTGTCAGGGCACATTCACACACACACACACACACACACACACACACACACATACACCCAGACCACACTATTATGGCTCTCTCATGCCCCAGCGCAAATCATTCACTTAGCTGCAGTGATTTAAACACAGAGACATTACTCCACTCAATGATAAATTGTGGGACATAGCTAGCAACTTTTTACCCCAAAACTAAAATGTAATCTGATTGAATGTGGTAGTCAGTATCAGATAAATATTTGTTCAGTACTGTAGTTGGACTTCCACAAACAGTCTGACACAACCAGTAGTCGATAAGATACATCATCATTATGAAATGATTGATTTGTAATGATAATTTATACATGAGGGTAGAGGAGGGAGTTGGGCTGGGGGCTTGGTAGTAGGTCTCTGGGTGAAGCAGTAGTAATAGCTGCAAAGATCCCTTCAGGGGTGGACTGGCCATAGGGCAATTCTGGCAAACGGCAGATGGGTTGGTTCATCTTTAGCCCAGTGGGCCTGTCTAAATTTGGGGTTTTGCGCAAAATTATCATTATTTGTCTAATAATGGGGGCCTCAAGGAAGAAAAAAAATACCAGTGTGGGGGCCTTGAGTAAAAAAGGGGGCAGGGGTGTTAGAAATGCCTGGGCCGAGTTTTGGTCCCAATCCATCCCTGGATCCCTTTGATTCTCTGGCTGTGGAGCTGCCTGACAGTTTTCTCTCCCAAAGGGATCACAGATCTTTAAGGTCACAACAAAGGTCAATTGGTTCATTTCCATAGTTTCCACTTTAAACATTCTTCTGGGTTTTGTAAGTAATTCAATCAGCAGCAACAACACTGGTTAACAGCCCAGCATTACCAACAGTCATTAAGGATGGATGCAGCGCAGCGTACACATCCTGGAGAAGTGGTTTAGGATGCAAAACACTCTGCAGGATGCTGAAATTAGACCCATGTAATGATAATGGTTTTTCTAATACACATGACTTTGACTTGGGGAGCATGCAGTGTGGATAAAATGTTCCTCTTGGGGGGAAATCTGAGTATAGGCTATGCTTATACTTTCTTTATAAAACAGACACATTACTTCCTGCTTTTCTTTATAAAACAGACACATTACTATCTGCTTTTCTTTATAAAACAGACACATTACTTCCTGCTTTTCTTCATAAAACAGACACATTACTTCCTGCTTTGGATAAGTATGAAAACACACATCATACAGAATAAAATATTGTTTTTGGTATAAGATATCAAGAGAGAACACGTTGTAATGCTTGGAGGAGTCTGTTCTGCTAAAACACATGACCTCACCTATATGTAAAGTCAAGCTTTCACATAATCACATGTATGTATGTATGTATGTATGTATGTATGTATGTATGTATGTATGTATTGATACATCATATGTATGGGCCCAAAATAAACAGTTTCATGGCAAAAGCCAATAAAACATATGTATTTTTATAGTCTATTTGTAGAAGGCATGAGATTAGATAGACTGTACTCTACACTCAATACCTACTGGTGAAAGTGGAAATGTGCTTTGTTGTTCCTAAGTCAGGCGGAAAATTGCTAACCCATTTGTCATTGTGTGCCAAGATGTGGAGGTCAGTCAATGGATTCCTTCATGACAAGCTTACGGAGTCAAATGTTTTTCCATGGCCTCACCCTTTCACACCTGCACCTCCAGGTAAAATAACAAAATGAAGGGAAGACAGAGAGAAAAGAGGGCTTAGAGAGAGGGAGAGAATTAAAGACAGAGGAAGGGGGAAATGATAGGCAAGAAGAATGTCCTGTGTAATCCTGCATGTTCATTGCATGCAAACCAATAAATCAGAAAACCACAGATTAATTAATTATGCCGATGACCACAAAACATTATTATACAGTAGGCTCATGAGGATGGAATTGTATGTTGTTTTCTGCGTTAAAACAGGAATTAGTTGATTTCACAACGTGTAGTTCTTTTCATGTTTACTGTGGTGGGATGCATTGAGTTTTCAACAAACAGCTAGTGATTGACTTGCTAATCCTCTTGGATGGGTTTCTTACTTCAGGGGTGATTCCATGGCTTATAAAACATACTTGGATTCTGGAAGGACTTTGCGTCTGAATTTTTAAATGGATGACAACAATGCGCCAGAGTGTGTACAGACCATACAAAGCTAACACAGTAAATGTACAGGTAACTGCCAAAATAAAGGAAACACCAACATAAATTGTCTTAATAGGCTGTATGTCCACCACGGGCCAGAACTGCTTCAATCACACCTTGGCATAGGTTCTACAAGTGTCTGGAACTATATTGGAAGGAAGGTGACACCATTCTTCCACGAGAAATTCCATCATTTGGTGTTTTGTTGATGGTGGTGGAAAACGCTGTCTCAGGCGACGCTCCAGAATCTCCCATTAGTGTTCAATTGGGTTGAGATCTGATGACTGAGACGGCCAAGGCATATGGTTTACATTGTTTTCATGCTCATCAAACCATTCAGTGACCACTCATGCCCTGTGGATGGGGGCATTGTCATCCTATGGGGGCATAGCCATGGTAGCCAAAATAATGGCCTGCCCAGTGTTTTTATACATGACCCTAAGCATGATAGGATGTTAATTGCTTATTTAACTCAGGAACCACACCTGTGTGGAAGCACCTGCTTTCAATATATTTTGTATCCCTCATTTATTTACGTGTTTCCTTTATTTTGGCAGTTACCTGTAGCTCTCTCTGTATAGGATCAATGAAAATAAATTAAAAAGACAAATTGTTTTAACTGTTTTTCTACCGTTTGTTCTGCCTGCTATTGACCGAATTGGACAGAGAATGAGCAGCTGTCGCTGCCGGGCTCAAACAAAGTTAGAGTCATGTACAATACATTGTTTAAATGATCACCCCTAGCCACAGTATTGGTCTTTTGATTAGAATGTAAATCAATCATGCCAAACTTCACAACCACAAGACTCTCTCTGCCTCAAATATCAGAGGGTCATATTAGGGTCATTCTTAACCTGAGTGGCTTTTGGGCATGGCTTTTTTATGTATTCTAAATCAACTAAAATGGCAGCTTAATCACTTTAAATAATTTTTACCATTATGATAACACTGTTGTGTAATGAAACAAAAACATGTATGACATGTAACTATTTGTAATATTAAAGTGTTTTTCATGATTGCAAAAGGACGCAAATGCCACTGTAATTATAGAAAATTCTAATATCAAGAAGACCCAAAAAGAAGATTAAAGCATTTCATTCAATCCCTGCCATAAATCATATTCAAGTTGAAAGTGTGTCACCCAAAAATCAAGTGCTTCCCTTGTATCAGTGACTCAACAGTGATATATTTTCACAAGGTCACAGTTGGGATATCAAACAGAAGGGCCTAGTTGTCGATGTGTAAATCTACCTCTTGGTCACACTGTGGTGTTGGATAAATCATAGGGCTAAACATGGACAAGCCCCAGCTGGTCACCAGAGGAACCAGGGATCACAGAGGACTGCCTGAATCCCTTTTGTAGTTGTTCTGAGCACAGCCAGTATGTAGGGGAGAAGAGAGACTTCAGGGGAATCAATGAGGAATCAATAGAACTCCAATAGCGTTCCAAACACAACAGCCTCCTACATCCACGCCCTGAATTTCTCCTAAAATGATGAAAAACCATGTAGTCGGACGAGATGATGAAGTGTTATAATAAGGGTGTGGACATGAAGCTAGGGTAAGGGTTAGGGTTACGTTGAGGATTGGGTTAGGGTTACGTTGAGGATTGGGTTAGGGTTACGTTGAGGATTGGGTTAGGGTTATGTTGAGGCTAGGGTTAGTGTTACATTGAGGCTAGGGTTAGTGTTACATTGAGGCTAGGGTTAGTGTTACATTGAGGCTAGGGTTAGTGTTACATTGAGGCTAGGGTTAGGGTTGAACCGGGATGTGGAAATGAAGCTAGGCTTAGGGTTAGGGTTAAGGTTACGGTTGAGGGTTAGGGTTGAACCGGAATGTGGAAATGAAGTTAGGGTTAGCGTTACGTTGAGGCTAGGGTTAGTGTTACATTGAGGCTAGGGTTAGGGTTACGTTGAGGTTAAGGTTAGGGTTACGTTGAGGCTAAGGTTAGGGTTGAACCGGGATGTGGACATGAAGCTAGGGTTAGGGTTACGTTGAAGCTAGGGTTAGGGTTGAATCGGGTTGTGGAAATGAAGCTCGGGTTAGGGTTAAGATTGTGGTTGAGACTAGGGTTAGGGTTAGGGTTGAACCGGGATGTGGACATGAAGCTAGGGTTAGGTTGGGGATAGCATTACTGACAATGTCGTGGGGTAACCAGTACGTAATGTAGTGGGGTTACCAGTACATAATGTAGTGGGGTTACCAGTACCTAATGTCGTGGGGTAACCAGTACGTAATGTAGTGGGGTTAGCAGTACATAATGTAGTGGGGTTACCAATTAACAGTACCTAATGTAGTGGGGTTACCAGTACATAGTGTAGTGGGGTTACCAATTAACAGTATCTAATGTAGTGGGGTTACCAGTACATAATGTAGTGGGGTTACCAATACCTAATGTCGTGGGGTAACCAGTACGTAATGTAGTGGGGTTACCAGTACCTAAAGTACCTAATGTAGTGGGGTTACCAATACCTAATGTAGTGGGGTTACCAGTACATAATTTAGTGGGGTTACCAATACCTAATATAGTCGGGTTACCAATACCTAATGTAGTGGGGTTACCAATACCTAATGTAGTGGGGTTACCAATACCTAATGTCGTGGGGATACCAATACCTAATGTCGTGGGGTTACCAATACCTAATGTAGTGGGGTTACCAATACCTAATGTAGTGGGGTTACCAGTACATAATGTAGTGGGGTTACCAATACCTAATGTAGTGGGGTTACCAATACCTAATGTAGTGGGGTTACCAATACCTAATGTAGTGGGGTTACCAGTACATAATGTAGTGGGGTTACCAATACCTAATGTAGTGGGGTTACCAATACCTAATGTAGTGGGGTTACCAATACCTAATGTCGTGGGGTTACCAATACCTAATGTCGTGGGGTTACCAATACCTAATGTAGTGGGGTTACCAGTACATAATGTAGTGGGGTTACCAATACCTAATGTAGTGGGGTTACCTGTACCTAATGTAGTGGGGTTACCAATACCTAATGTAGTGGGGTTACCAATACCTAATGTCGTGGGGTTACCAATAGCTAATGTAGTGGGGTTAGCAGTACCTAATGTCGTGGGGTTACCAATACCTAATGTAGTGGGGTTAGCAGTACCTAATGTCGTGGGGTTACCAGTACCTAATGTAGTGGGGTTACCAATACCTAATGTCGTGGGGTTACCAATTAACAGTAGCTAATGTCGTGGGGTTACCAATTAACAGTACCTAATGTATTGGGGTTAGCAGTACCTAAAGTACCTAATGTATTGGGGTTAGCAGTACCTAAAGTACCTAATGTAGTGTGGTTACCAATACCTAATGTAGTGGGGTTACTAATACCTAATGTAGTGGGGTTACCAATTAACAGTACCTAATGTTGTGGGGTTACCAGTACCTAAAGTACCTAATGTATTGGGGTTAGCAGTACCTAAAGTACCTAATGTAGTGTGGTTACCAGTCCCTAATGTCACGGGGTTACCAGTACATAATGTAGTGGGGTTACCAATACCTAATGTAGTGGGGTTACCAATTAACAGTACCCAATGTTGTGGGGTTACCAGTATATAGTGTAGTGGGGTTACCAATACCTAAAGTACCTAATGTAGTGGGGTTACCAGTACATAATGTTGTGGGGTAACCAGTACGTAATGTAGTGGGGTTACCAGTACATAATGTAGTGGGGTTACCAATACCTAATGTCGTGGGGTAACCAGTACGTAATGTAGTGGGGTTACCAGTACATAATGTAGTGGGGTTACCAGTACCTAATGTCGTGGGGTAACCAGTACGTAATGTAGTGGGGTTATCAGTACATAATGTAGTGGGGTTACCAATTAACAGTACCTAATGTAGTGGGGTTACCAGTACATACTGTAGTGGGGTTACCAATTAACAGTACCTAATGTAGTGGGGTTACCAGTACATAATGTAGTGGGGTTACCAATACCTATTGTCGTGGGGTAACCAGTACGTAATGTAGTGGGGTTACCAGTACCTAAAGTACCTAATGTAGTGGGGTTACCAATACCTAATGTAGTGGGGTTACCAGTACATAATTTAGTGGGGTTACCAATACCTAATGTAGTGGGGTTACCAATACCTAATGTAGTGGGGTTACCAATACCTAATGTCGTGGGGTTACCAATACCTAATGTCGTGGGGTTACCAATACCTAATGTAGTGGGGTTACCAGTACATAATGTAGTGGGGTTACCAATACCTAATGTAGTGGGGTTACCTGTACCTAATGTAGTGGGGTTACCAATACCTAATGTAGTGGGGTTACCAATACCTAATGTTGTGGGGTAACTAGTACGTAATGTTGTGGGGTTACCAGTACATAATGTAGTGGGGTTACCAGTACCTAATGTCGTGGGGTTACCAGTACGTAATGTAGTGGGGTTACCAATACCTAATGTAGTGAGGTTACCAATACCTAATGTCATGGGGTAACCAGTACATAATGTAGTGGGGTTACCAGTACATAATGTAGTGGGGTTACCAGTACCTAATGTCGTGGGGTTACCATTACCTAATGTAGTGGGGTTACCAATACCTAATGTAGTGGGGTTACCATTACCTACTGTAGTGGGGTTACCAATACCTAATGTAGTGGGGTTACCAATACCTAATGTCGTGGGGTAACCAGTACATAATGTAGTGGGGTTACCAGTACATAATATAATGGGTTACCAGTACCTAAAGTACCTAATGTAGTGGGGTTACCAGTACCTGACTGTAAGTCGCTTTGGATAAAAGCGTCTGCTAAATGGCATATTATTATTATTTATTATTACTAATGTTGTGGAGTTACCAATACCTAATGTAGTGGGGTTACCAATTAGCAGTACCTAATGTTGTGGGGTTACCATTACCTAATGTAGTGGGGTTACCATTACCTAATGTAGTGGGGTTACCAATACCTAATGTAGTGTTGTTACCAATTAACAGTACCTAATGTAGTGGGGTTACCAGTATATAATGTAGTGGGGTTACCAATACCTAATGTCGTGGAGTAACCAGTACGTACCAGTACCTAAAGTACCTAATGTAGTGGGGTTACCAGTACATAATTTAGTGGGGTTACCAATACGTAATAACTTATAACTTAACTTATGCCATTTAGCAGACGCTTTTATCCAAAGCGACTTACAGTCATGCGTGCATACATTTTTTTGTGTATGGGTGGTCCCGGGGATCGAACCCACTACCTTGGCGTTACAAGCGCCGTGCTCTACCAGCTGAGCTACAGAGGACCACATGTAGTGGGGTTACCAGTACCTAATGTCGTGGGGTTACCAGTACGTAATGTAGTGGGGTTACCAATACCTAATGTAGTGAGGTTACCAATACCTAATGTCATGGGGTAACCAGTACATAATGTAGTGGGGTTACCAGTACATAATGTAGTGGGGTTACCAGTACCTAATGTCGTGGGGTTACCATTACCTAATGTAGTGGGGTTACCAATACCTAATGTCGTGGAGTAACCAGTACATACCAGTACCTAAAGTACCTAATGTAGTGGGGTTACCAATACCTAATGTAGTGGGGTTACCAATACCTAATGTCGTGGAGTAACCAGTACGTACCAGTACCTAAAGTACCTAATGTAGTGGGGTTACCAGTACCTAATGTAGTGGGGTTACCAGTACCTAATGTCGTGGGGTTACCAATACCTAATATAGTGGGGTTACCAATACCTAATGTAGTGGGGTTACCAGTACCTAATGTAGTGGGGTAACCAATACCTAATGTAGTGGGGTTACCAATACCTAATGTCGTGGGGTTACCAATACCTAATGTAGTGGGGTTACCAGTACATATTGTAGTGGGGTTACCAATACCTAATGTAGTGGGGTTACCTGTACCTAATGTAGTGGGGTTACCAATACCTAATGTAGTGAGGTTACCAATACCTAATGTTGTGGTGTAACCAGTACGTAATGTAGTGGGGTTACCAGTACATAATGTAGTGGGGTTACCAGTACATAATGTAGTGGGGTTACCAATACCTAATGTTGTGGGGTTACCAGTACGTAATGTAGTGGGGTTACCAATACCTAATGTAGTGAGGTTACCAATACCTAATGTAGTGGGGTAACCAGTACATAATGTAGTTGGGTTACCAGTACATAATGTAGTGGGGTTACCAGTACCTAATGTCGTGGGGTTACCATTACCTAATGTAGTGGGGTTACCAATACCTAATGTAGTGGGGTTACCATTACCTAATGTAGTGGGGTTACCAATACCTAATGTTGTGGGGTAACAAGTACATAATGTAGTGGGGTTACCAGTACATAAGGTAATGGGGTTACCAGTACCTAATGTCGTGGGGTTACCAGTACGCAATTTAGTGGGGTTAACAGTACCTAAAGTACCTAATGTAGTGGGGTTACCAGTACCTAATGTCGTGGGGTTACCAATACCTAATGTAGTGGGGTTACCAATTAACAGTACCTAATGTTGTGGGGTTACCATTACCTAATGTAGTGGGGTTACCATTACCTAATGTAGTGGGGTTACCAATACCTAATGTAGTGGGGTTACCAAATACCTAATGTAGTGGGGTTACCAATTAACAGTACCTAATGTTGTGGGGTTACCAGTATATAATGTAGTGGGGTTACTAATACCTAATGTAGTGGGGTTACCAGTACATAATGTAGTGGGGTTACCAATACCTAATGTTGTGGGATCTCACCATCGTCTGCCAGTAGTCAATGCCACATCTCATCTAAACCATCTGTAGTGTAATGGCTCTAATCGAACAACCTTGTTCTCCCATTCTGTAAATACCCAGACACACTTCTCTGCTGTTGAACAAAAATGTCATACTAGACAAATTAAAATGGCAAGAGATCAAAACCAAAAGCATATCGGATAACAGAACTACAAAGCATTTAGGAAAACAATGCAAGAGCTATAGGGCGTGTCTCAATCTTCTAGTTTCTAATTAAATATTTTTACGACATTTGTTTGTATAACCTCTTTAGTAATGATCAGTATTGTATAACCGCTCAAGTAATGATCAGGATTGTATAACCTCTTTAGTAATGATCAGGATTGTATAACCTCTCTAGTAATAATCAGGATTGTTAAACCTCTTTAGTAATGATCAGGATTGTATAACCTCTAGTAATGATCAGGATTGTATAACCACTCTAGTAATGATCAGGATTGTATAACCTCTCTAGTAATGATCAGGATGGTATAACTTCTCTAGTAATGATCAGGATTGTATGATCTCTCTAGTATGGATCAGGATTGTATAACCTCTCTAGTAATTATCAGGATTGAATAACCTCTCTAGTAATGATCAGGATGAGTCTGGATTTACCTCCCTCCTGTACAATTTCAAGAATGCGAACACATTCTGACCGTTCTGATTGGTCCCATAAACCGATGGGTTGGGCCAGAGCCAGACTACATGATGATGTTATCAATTTTGATACTTTGAATGGTTAGATTGGTTACAGACAATCCCATTGATGATGATTTTTTTTTGTACAACACCCCTCATTTTAAAGTCACACAAACAACTTATTATATGGTAGTTTAGACTGAATATATGTAGTGATCAATAGAGCAGAGGAATTAAATTCAGGGTGCTAATCAGCCAACTTTCACACATCATCCTCACAAACCTAAACACACCTCTACAAACTCATTTTATCACCAAATTAATCCCAGACTACAGCAGAGTTTTGACACCCTATTTTCTAATGAATTGATGTGACTTCCCATCCTAAGTAATCCTTAGCCATAACCACAGCCTAAGGGAGTGGGGTATATTTTGAAGGTTTACTTCGTTAAACAAATTAAAATGGCAAGAGATCAAACGGACTAACAGCAGCTTATCAATGGAACACTTTTCCCTTGTCACTGTCCTTCTGCCAAGTATGACATTTTTGTTCAACAGCAGAGAAGTGTGTCTGGGTATTTACAGAATGGGAGAACAAGGTTGTTCGATTAGAGCCATTACATTACAGATGGTTTAGATGAGGTGTGGCATTGACTACTGGCAGACGATGGTGAGATCCTGCTTCAACTAGCCTACTACACTAAAACTGCACTGTACACACTATGAAATAAGACAGGCGGTGGAAACAAGGTCTTCAAAACATAACGATGAAAGATACTGTGAGTTATATAATAAACTTTATTCTAGAAGTTATCAGGAAAAAACAGATACATAAATTGCAATAAATCATAGCATGTTAGCAACCCAACGGCAGCAACCGACCCTTGTGCGGTTGGATGCTATGAACTCTGGAAGATTTCTACACCTCATCAAAAGGCACTGATACAGAGGTTAATCAGCGGAGCACAAAGCAACCTTTATTTTGCCAAAGCCTCCATGCTCTCAGATATCAAAGGCAACATGAACCACCACAACAAGATGCTGAAGAAAGGGATCAGATATATGGGTTAAATCCCAAATGGAACCCTATTCCCTATATAGAGCACTAATTTTGACCAGGGTGTACAATATACACTGAGTGTACAAAACATTAGAAACAACTTCCTAATATTGAGTTGACATCAATAAGGGATCATAGCTTTCATCTGGATTCACCTGATCAGTGCATGTCATGGAAAGAGTCTATGTCAGTCTATGTCATGTTCCTAATGTTTTGTACACTCAGTGGATACCGTACACTCTTAGAAAAAAAGGTAGTATCTAGAACCTAAATGGGTTCTTCGGCTGAAGAACCGTTTTGTTTCCAGGTAGAACCCCTTTGAAGAACACTTTTTGGTTCCAGCTAGAACCCTTTTGGTTCCAGGTAGAACCTTTTTGGGTTCCATATAGAACCCATTCCACATAGGGTTCTGTATGGAACCAAAAATGGTTCTACAGTGCAACGAAAAGGGTTCTACCTGGAACCAAAAAGGGTTCCCCTAAGGGGACAGCCTTAATAGTGTAGGGAATAGGGTGCCATTGGTGAGGCAATCATGAATCAGCTCACAGTTGAAGGAATCTGGAGGGAGGAGACAGATACTGAACTAGCCTTCGAAGCCGTCTCTGGCTTTTAACTACACTGGACAAGGCAAGAAAGGTCTTAGAAAAGCAGGATTACAGTGTGCGTATTTACTGCATTATACGTTTTTTATCATAAGAAAAAATCCTGGGGTGATGTCATTTGAGACCATCATGAGAATAATGGCAGCAAGGTCGCTGGTATACAAGTGGAGTTATTTCCCTTCGAAATGATATGGTGCTAGTCAGTCAGCACAGCAATGATAGATGTCCATTATAATGACATCCTCTTACTCTGAATAGGGACTGCAAATCAAAGCCCATTCCATTGGTTAAGTTACAGTTACCTTTTAATACCCTTCCTTATAGATCCAGTGGAGATAAAGGCTTGAATCCCAAATGGCACCCTATAACCCTATATAGTGCACTACTTTTAACCAGATCCCTATGGGCCCTGGTCAAAAGTACTGCACTACATAGAGAATAGGGTGCCATTTGGGACGCATACAAAGTGATTGATCAAAGCGATTGATCAAAGCAGACTGGCTGGTATGTAGGCGAATGCTTGCTGCAGTGTTTTTCTTCCTGATGGAGGCTAGCTGGGGGTTTAATATGATCCTCCTGATGGAGGCTAGCTGGGGGTTTAATATGATCCTCCTGATGGAGACTAGCTGGGGGTTTAATATGATCCTCCTGATGGAGCCTAGCTGGGGGTTTAATATGATCCTCCTGATGGAGCCTAGCTGGGGGTTTAATATGATCCTCCTGATGGAGACTAGCTGGGGGTTTAATATGATCCTCCTGATGGAGGCTAGCTGGGGGTTTAATATGATCCTCCTGATGGAGACTAGCTGGGGGTTTAATATGATCCTCCTGATGGAGACTAGCTGGGGGTTTAATATGATCCTCCTGATGGAGACTAGCTAGGGGTTTAATATGATCCTCCTGATGGAGCCTAGCTGGGGGTTTAATATGATGATTAATTTTTTCAATTTAATTCATGGCAATTATTCAATTTGATTAGTGTAGGCCTAATAACAGTTGCGAGACTCCACAAGTATAGCCTACATCAACAGCAGGAACTTGTAAAGCTACAATGTTCTAAAAAATAGTCCTGAGTTTCAGAGGGCTTCCTGGGCAACCATTGTAATGTAAAAGGTGAAGCTCTTTCTTCTCAGGGTTTGTTCTCTCTGCCCATGTCATTCTCTGTATTTGGCTCAGTTATTTTACCAACTCCTAGCAGGTGCGTGTTTTATTGCCTACATTCTAATCTGTGAGGGGATCGCAAACGAGTGCCAGCGAGCAAGGTCATCTTCCCACTGTTATGAAATTGGAACCACATTTCTCATAAACTAGATGGACAGAGCAGTGTTCTATTGGGGACAGAAGAAAGAAATGTATTCATATTCTCTAAAATTGGACTCAAAAGTGAGATTAGCATCAAATATCACACCAAAGGCCCCTAGCACCAAAGGGAGGCTGCTGGTTTGGCAGACATCACTTGCTTCTTTAGCTTGAGCATTTTTTCAGTCTTTGTTGCAATTTCAGAGAGATCCAACAGTGGGACTGGAGACAGAATGTACCTTTCACTGTGTCATTGTCTCATGGATTACACTGACGTGAGTGAAAAATTGCAGAATAAATTTTGATTAACGATATACACTGAACAAAAATGTAAACACAACATGTGTTGGTCCCATGTTTCATGAGCTGAAATAAAAGATCCCAGAAATGTTCCATACGCACAAAAAGCTTATTTCTCTCAAATTTTGTGCACAAATTTGTTTACATCCCTGTTAGTGAGCATTTCTCATTTGCCAAGATAATCCATCCACCTGACAGGTGTGGCATATCAAGAAGACGATTAAACAGCATGATCATTACCAAGGTGCACCTTGTGCTGGGGACAATAAAAGGCCACTTTAAATGTGCAGTTTTGTAACACAACACAATGCCACAGATGTATCAAGTTTTGAGGGAGCGTGCAATTGGCATGCTGACTGCAAGAATGTCCACCAGAACTGTTGCCAGAGAATTTAATGTTAATTTCTCTACCATAAGCCGCCTCCAACATCATTTTAGAGAATTTGTCAGTACGTCCAACCGGCCTCACAACCACAGACCATGTGTATTGCGTCATGTGGGTGAGCGGTTTGCTGATGTCAACATTGTGAACAGAGTGCCCCATGGTGGCGGTGGGGTTATGGTATGGGCAGGCATAAGCTACAGACAATGAACACAATTGCATTTTATCTATGGCAATTTGAATGCACAGAGATACTGTGACGAGATCCTGAGGCCCATTGTCGTGCCATTCATTCGCCGCCATCACCTCATGTTTCAGCATGATAATGTACGGCCCCATGTCACAAGGATCAGTACACAATTCCTGGAAGCTGAAAATGTCCCAATTCTTCCATGGCCTGCATAGCCATCAGACATGTCACCCATTGAGCATGTTTGGGATGCTCTGGATCGACGTCTATGACAGCTTGCTCCAGTTCTCGCCAATATCCAGCAACTTCGCACAGCGAGTGAAGAGGAGTGGGACAACAATACACAGGCCACAATCAACTCTATGTGAAGGAGATGTGTCGCGCTGCATGAGGCAAATGGTGGTCCCGCCCCTACCTTTTTTTTTTTACCTCTACAGGATCGGTGTCCCGTATACGGGACGGTTGAGCTAACGTGCGCTGATGTGATTAGCATGACTGTTGTAAGTAACAGCAAACTTTCCAGGACATAGACTTAAATTCTTGTTAATCGAACTGCACTGTCCAATTTACAGTAGCTATTACAGTGAAGAAATACCATGCTATTGTTTGAGGAGAGTGCACAACAACAAGAAACTTATCACGGCAACTGGTTTGATACATTCACCTCTGAAGGTAAATAATGTACTTACATTCAGTAATCTTGCTCTGATTTGTCATCCTAAGGGTCCCAGAGATAAAATGTAGCATAGTTTTGTTTGATAAAATCAATTTTTATATTCAAATGTAGGAACTGGGTTCTACAGTTTGAACCCCTGCTGTCTCTGGCTAGATGGCTAGATGTGTGAAAGTTAGTGTATGAGCTAATTATCCATCATGTATGACATTCCTGGGAGTGTTGAAAACTTACATTTTGTATTACCATATAATTTTTGTTATGTATAGTTATGTACTTGAAAATTTATCAATTGACCAATTCGGCACATTTGGGCAGACTTGATACAAAATAGTCCAGTATTGCAATGCTTCACTGGATCAATCTGAAACGTTGCACACACACTGCTGCCATCTAGTGGACAAATTCTAAATTGCACCTAAACTGCAATATTATATTGTGGCCTTTCTCTTGCATTTCAAAGATGATGGAAAAAAAAAAACACAAAAAAAACGTTTTTTTGTTTGTATTATCTTTTACCAGATCTAATGTGTTATATTCTCCTATATTAATTTCACATTTCCACAAACTTCAAAGTGCTTGACCTTTATTTTTTGACAGAATGTTTAAAAAAGGTATAATCTTCGTAAATGATATCATCGGTAGGACTGGTGGAGTTATGTCGCACATGCAGCTAACAAAAACATATGGAAATGTCTGCTCTACCCAAAATTACAACCAAATAATTGCAGCCTTACCGCAAAAGTGGAAGAGGAAAGTTGAAGGGGGAGAAAGTAAGGAACTTGTCTGTCGGCCTTGCATTAAAGAACATAATTGGTTAAGGAAAACTGTGATAAATAAAAAAAGTATATCAGTTTCACTTAAGGACCAAAAGGATTGACAGCCGTCCCATATAGATTGCAAAATAGTTGGGAAGAGATCTTTGACGTACCGATCCCATGGCATAGTGTTTATGAACTGACACGCAAAGCGACACCGGATTCAAAAATTTGAATCTTTCAATTTAAATTATTATATAAAATTCTTGCTACCAATAGAATGTTATTTATATGGGGGATACAATCTTCCCAGCTCTGCAGATTTTGCTGTGAAGAGACAGAATCATTAGATCATTTGTTTTGGTTCTGTCCATTTGTAGCTTGTTTTTGGACACAGGTCCAGGAATGGCTAAAGGATTGCAGTATTTACCTGGAACTAACCTTGCAGATAGCATTACTGGGTGATCTGAAAAGTCATAGTCAATCAATCAATAATATAATAATACTTTTAGGAAAAATGTTTATTTTTAATTCACAATCTGTAGAAGCAATGAGAATAGAAAGGTTCAGAACTTTTGTAAAACATCACAGTACGGTTGAAATATATATGGCAAATAGAAATCCTATATGGATGGTGTTAAGAGATAGATGGGAGGTATTGAATAGAGTTGAAGGATGGGACTAATAACAAATAACAACAAATAATAACAAAGATAGCTAATAATGTAAGCATACTGTGTCCATAATAAGTATATAGGTTGTATGTTGGGAGCTTTTGGGAAAGAGCACAGTTAGAAAGATATGGCATTTAGAAGCAAACCGGATGGACATCATGAAAATGATCAGAGAGGTTGAGAGTAGAAGAAGTTCAGGAGCAAAAAAAAAAATATATATATATATATAGAGAGAATTATTGTAAAATTAACTCTGTCCATAAGGTGTAGATAGTAAGTATAGACCGGAAGTAGAGGCCTGGGCGTTGTTGTTCACTAATTTACTCCAAGTAGGGAAAGGATGGTGGGGTTGAAAAGTAATAAAGGGGAATATATATATAAAAAATAAAATAAAAACATGGGGGATTGGAAGTGATGCAGACAATTACATTGATAGAAGATACAATCTATCTGCATTATTAAGCTGATCCATTCCCTTAAAAAAAAAAAAAAAAAAAAAAAAACTTCAAAGTGCTTCCTTTCAAATGGTATCAAGAATATGGTAATCCTTGCTTCAGGTCCTGAGCTACAGGCAGTTAGATTTGGGTATGTCATTTATGGCGAAATTTGAAAAAAAGGGTCCGATCCTTAAGCGTTTAAGGTATCTGTGGCCAATAGATTCATATCTGTATTCCCAGTCATGTGAAATCCATTGATTAGGGCCTAATGAATTTATTTAAATTGACTGATTTCCTTATATGAACTGTAACTCAGTAAAATCTTTGAAATTGTTGCATGTTGCATTTATATTTCTGTTCAGTATAGAATGCTGTGTTGTGTTGCTGTGGAATAATGTCAGACAGAGGGTAATACAACCTGAAGAAACCATCATAATTGAAGGAGCAATGAACATTTATAAAAGTTTACTTTGAGACTTCTTGTTCTTATTTGAAAGCACTGTGAGTTAAGACTGCTGCTGTGGCTGAGGGATTCACTGACTGAGGTTATCTTTATACTGGTATGCAATGCAGTAGAATGGGTTCAGCCCCCTACCCTCAGATAGAGATGCTCCTTACCTGCTTGGGCAGATCAAAGTAGATCTCAGTGCACATTAGGAAAATGCAGGGACTCATTTTGAGTGCTCAAAGTGCCGCAGAGATGCTTAGCTATGCATTCCCCCTGTCAGAAGCAAACAAAGACATTTCTCTCTGGGAGGAGAGAGGCTTTTCTATAACATGCCTCACCTGTGGTGACCAATCACAATAGTAGACACAATCCCAAACCCTGAGGGGGAGAGAGAGAAGGGTTTATGTTGTCACTGCTGGAGGCTTTACAATCTCCTGTTGTACATCTCACAGCTAATGTTTATTTTCACAGGCACCACCACCTCATTCCTTTAGGCTGACATATAAAGGTGCTGTGTGGAATCATAACTCACACAAACATACACAGATGTATGTAATGCATAGTATGTTGGATTGGCAGGCTTTGCTTTTTAATATTGTTATTTAGATGTACCTGTTGTGTCAGTGAGTGCTGTTTTCATGTTTGTTGTTATCCTATGAACAGGAATGTTCTCTCCTGTCTCTTCATTGACAGACACACACATACCAAAAAAATCTCATATACTACTGCACAATGTGCATTCTCATATTTAATTAAATGATAATATTTAGAGTGAGGGTTCACTCCTACTCACTGCTTAATATGCATATAAAACTGTCAAAAGTTTTCTGAGTAAGAGATAAAACCACATAGAAAATGAAAGCTGTAGAAGTAGAAAAATAAAATAAAAAGCTGGGGGGAAAATGGAAGCTCTGCAACAGGAAATGGTTGTGCCTGGCTCGTGGGGAAAGGTAGTGGTAGCCGACTAGCCGTACTAAAAGAAGACATATTGTGTTCCATTATCCGCCATGGTTCGTGCACCTGAGAGCGGAACAATGTCAGACTTATCGGTCCAAACAAAAGATGCCTTCATTGAAGGGCATCTCTGAGGGAGATGACAGCTGCAATACTGGCCTCTATGTATGGGGATAGCTAACACACTAGGTTAGAGGAAATAGCCCTTTCAGTCTGACAGTGATGTCCACTGCTATTTTGGACAGATAACGTAAGATTAGCCTACTTTGGAGAAATGCTATAAAGGTTAGAGGGTATTAATGCTGTGCTCACCAGTGAAATCTATATTAAGGGATTAATCAAGGCAGGTTCCAAGACTTCATCCCAAATGGCACCCTATTCCCTTTATAGAGCAGTACTTTTGACCAGTGCCCATCAACTGGATCACATTAATGGGAAAGCAAATCTATAAATAGCTTGGAGCTCAGATAGATTTTCTTAAGCAATTGTGTTGCTCAGAGTACACACACCATATACAGTTGTGGGATCTTAATTTGACCAGCTTTGTTGCAGGAGTAAAATAATCTTACCGCAGGGTTAGATTATAAACAAAATAAGTGATAATTTCTAACAGGAAACTATTTTTAATAGGATATGGTTTAGGTGTAGCTCACGGCTGCATTTCAGAGACACTTGTATGTCATTCTGCTTTTACCAGCAAGGAAGAAAATGAGATTCTCTCTTGTCTGAAAAAAACGTACGCATATTTAATGTAGACCTGTAGATCTCTGACAGGATATAGAGAGTTGTTGTTGCTACCAACTCTCCAGACCTGTAAAGCTTTCCCTGCTGGAATATCGTGGTTCAGCAGGGCAGAAGAAGAAGAAGAAGAAGAAGAAGAAGAAGAAGAAGAAGAAGAAGAAGAAGAAGAAGAAGAAGAAGAAGAAGAAGAAGAAGAAGAGAAACAATAAAACCCAAAGGCTGATGACAGGACCCTTTCATGTTACTGATCATGAGACACTATCAACCAGATCTATAGATGGGCCAGACAAGATGCCACCAGGCCCCCTTCCTTACAGCACAGTTATAATATAATAATATAATATGCCATTTAGCAGACGCTTTTATCCAAAGCAACTTACAGTCATGTGTGCATACATTTTTACGTATGGGTGGTCCCGGGAATCGAACCCACTACCCTGGCATTACAAGCGCCATGCTCTACCAATTGAGCCACAGCGGACCACAGTTGTATCTATTTCAACCAAATGGCACCCAATTCACTATGGGCCCTGGTCAAAAGTAGTGCACTATATAGGGAATAGGGTGCCATTTGGGACGTAACCAGAGAGATGAGCCCACATGGCCCAGCCTTGACTGTTGTGGAGAGATCAGAGCTTGGTGGTCCTCCACTCAGGTCGACCCCAGAGAGAAAAGGAGAGACTGAATAACACATGATGAGTTTTGCCTTTATTGAGATGTCGCTGTTTGCAGATTGGTTCACAACTATGGAGGGACAAAAGATAAGGGTGTTTCCTATGGAAGAAGCAATCTTTGAATGTATTATAGTAATGCGGACTCTATAACCTTCAAAGCCTCCTTTGAGAGAACAAGCGGGAGCTAAATATAGTGACCTGCCAGTCAAAGTCCAGACAGCGTGATATTGCGGATAAAACAGCATTTCTCCTCTGAGCCACAAAAGTCCTCAAAAAGGACTTGTGAATGATGTACAGATTATAGAATATCATCGTAGAGATCATTTGTCGTCCATTGTTCCTGTCACGATATTGGGATTAAAACGTCAAAACAACTATTAATTCATCTGAAGGGCTGTTGCTCTTATAAAAGGCTCTTGGAACATACAACGTTTCCATTGCAGCATCAATAGAACCACCAAGATGGCTGTATCTCAAAGACAACTCCAGAACCTCCCAAAACCCCACATAACCACATACAACTCCAGAACCTCCCAAAACCCCACAGAACCACATACAACTCCAGAACCACCCAAAACCCCACAGAACCACATACAACTCCAGAACCACCCAAAACCCCACAGAACCACCCAAAACCCCCACAGAACCACATACAACTGCAGAATCACTCAAAATCCCACAGAACCACATACAACTCCAGAACCACCCAAAACCCTCACAGAACCACATACAACTCCAGAACCACCCAAAAACCCCACAGAACCATCCAAAACCCCAACAGACCCACATACAACTCAAGAACCACCCAGAAAACCCACAGAACCACCCCAAAAAAACACAGGACCACATACAACTCCAGAACCACCCAAAACCCCACAAGACCACATACTCTGATAAATATGTCTGCGTCCCAAATGTCACCTTATTGCTTATATAGGGCACCACTTTTGATCAGAGCAAAACATGGGGTGCCTATAAGGTGCCATTTGGGACACAGACATTTAATGGTGGTGTACTACTGACTAGCCAACCCTTTATGATAAATCCTCTGTGTCAGTGAGAGCCCACCCCCAGATGTCATGTCGCTGTTCATTTATATAATTCCCATTCCCATCTAGCCACCCAGTTCCCCACCTCTCCTCAAGGCTTTTTGGAGCAGCGACAATCCTCCAGAATGTGCCATTGATCTTCCCAGACCCTCATGAACAAAGAGGACAAGATGGCGGTGATTGAGGGCAGGGAGATATTGGTTAGAGAGGTATGGGTTAGTGAGGAATGGGTTAAGGAGGTATGGGTTAGGGTTAGGGAGGTATGGGTTAGGGTTAGGGATGTATGGGTTAGGGAGGTATGGGTTAGGTAGGTATGGGATAGGGAGGTATATGGGTTAGGGTTAGGAAGGTATGGGTTAGGGAGGTATGGTTAGGGAGGTATGGGTTAGGGTTAGGGAGGTATGGGTTAGGAGATATGGGTTAGGGTTAGGGAGGTATGGGTTAGGGTTAGTGAGGTATGGTAAGGGAGGTATGGGTTAGGGAGGTATGGTTTCGGGTTAGGGAGGTATGGTTAGGGAGGTATGGGTTAGGGAAGTATGGGTTAGGTTTAGGGAGGTAAGGGTTAGGGGGGTATGGGTTAGGGAGGTATGGGTACGGGTTAGGGTTAGGGATGTATGGGTTAGGGAGGTATTGGTTAGGTAGGTATGGGTTAGGGAGGTATGGGTTAGGGAGGTATGGTTAGGGAGGTATGGGTTAAGGAGGTTTGGTTTAGGGTTAGGGAGGAATGGTTAGGGAGGTATGGGTAAGGGAGGTATGGGTTAGGGTTAAGGAGGTATGGGTTAGGGTTAGGGAGGTACGGGTTAGGGTTAGGGAGGTATGGGTTAGGGTTAGGGATGTATGGGTTAGGGAGGTATGGGTTATGTAGGTATGGGTTAGGGAGGTATGGGTTAGGGAGGTATGGTTAGGGAGGTATGGGTTAGGGAGGAATGGGTTAGGGTTAGGGAGGTATGGTTAGGGAAGTAGGGGTTAGGGAGGCATGGTTTAGGGTTAGGGAGGTATGGTTAGGGAGGTATGGGTTAGGGAGTTATGGGTTAGGTTTAGGGAGGTATGGTTAGGGAGGTATGGGTTAGGTTTAGGGAGGTATGGGTTAGGGAGGTATGGGTTAGGGGTTAGGGAGGTATGGGTTAGTCTTAGAGAGGTATGGGTTAGGGAGGTATGGGTAAGGGTTAGGGTTAGGGAGGTATGGTTGGAGCTGCTGTAGCAGCCCCCGAACTACCTCCGAACTCTCCTATTGCTGTTCACCGGACCTTATGATAACTCAGCTATACAGCTGATGCCTGCTGGACTGTTCCTTTATACGGTACCGCATCCTGTTTATGTTTAGCCTCAGCCCAAACTTTGTCGCCATTACCAGCTGTTGCCTAAGCTCTCTCGAATAACACCTGTGATTGCTTTATGCCTCTCTTCCATGTCAATATGCCTTGCTTATTGCTGTTTCGGTTATTTCTTATTGTACTATTTCACTGTAGAGCCCCCAGTCCAGCTCTACCTTCCTTAGATAGCTCCTTTGTCCCACCCCCCCATACACGCGGAGACCGACTCAATCGGTGCCTCCAGTGATGCTATCTCTTTCATCGTTACCCAACGCTTAGGTTTACCTCCACTGTACTCATATCTTTCCATATCCTTGTCTGTACATAATGCCCTGAATCTATTCTACAACGCCCGGACTCTGCCCCTTTTTTTCTCTGTACCCAACGCACTAGAAGACCAGTTCTTAAAGCCTTTAGCCGTATCCTTATTCTACTCCTCCTCTGTTCCTCTGGTGATGTAGAGGTTAACCCAGGCCCTGTAGCCCCCAGTATCACTCCTACTCCCCAGGCGTTATCATTTGTTGACTTCTGTAACCTTAAAAGCCTTGGTTTCTTGCACGTTAACATCAGAAGCCTCCTCCCTAAGTTTTTTGTTATTCCCTGCGTTAGCACACTCCGCCAACCCTGATGTTCTAGCAGTGTCTGAATCCTGGCTTAGGAAGGCCACCAAAAATTCAGAAATGTCCATCCCCAACTACAACATTTTCCGTCTCGATAGAACTGCCAAATGGGGTGGGGTTGCAATCTACTGTAGAGACAGCCTGCAGAGCTCTATCATCCTATACAGGTCTGTGACCAAACAGTTTGAGCTTCTACTTCTAAAAATCCACCTTTCCAGAAATAAGTCTCTCACTGTTGCTGCTTGCTACAGACCCCCCTCAGCCCCTAGCTGTGCCCTGGACACCATATGTGAACTGATTGCCCCCCATCTATCCTCAGAGTTTGTACTGCTTGCTGACCTAAACTGGGACATGCTTAACACCCCGGCCAACCTACAATCTAAACTAGATGCCCTCAATCTCACACAAATTATCAACGAACCTACTAGGTACAACCCTAAATCTTTAAACATGGGCACCCTCATATATATCATCCTGACAAATTTACCCTCTAAATACACCTCCGCTGTCTTCAACCAGGATCTCAGCGATCACTGCCTTATTGCCTGCGTCCGTAATGGGTCTGCATCACTGTCAAACGCTCCCTAAAACACTTTAGCGAGCAGACCTTTCTAATTGACCTGGCCCGGGTATCCTAGATGGATATTGACCTCATTCCGTCAGTAGAGGATGCCTGGTTGTTCTTTAAAAGTGCTTTCCTCTCAATCTTAAATAAGCCCCTGGTTCTCCTCAGACTTGACTGCCCTTGACCAGCACAAAAACATCCTGTGGCGTATTGCATTAGCATCGAACCACCCCAGTGATATGCAACTTTTCAGGGAAGTCAGGAAGCAATATACACAATCAGTTAGGAAACCAAAGGCTAGCTTTTTCAAACAGAAATTTGCATACTGTAGCACTAACTCCAAAAAGTTTTGGAACACTGTAAAGTCCATGGAGAATAAGAGCACCTCCTCCCAACTGCCCACTGCACTGATGCTAGGAAACACTGTCACCACCGATAAATCTACAATAATCGAGAATTTCAACAATCATTTTGCTACGGCTGGCCAAGCTTTCCATCTGGCTACCACTACCCCGGCCACCAGCTCTGCACCCTCCGCTGCAACTTGCCCATGCCCCCCTGCTTCTCCTTCACACAAATTCAAACAGCTGATGTTCTGAAAGAGCTGAAAAATCTGGACCCCTACAAATCAGCTGGGCTAGACAATCTGGGCCCTTTCTTTCTAAAATTAGCAGCCAAAATTGTCGCAACCCCTATTACTAGCCTGTTCAACCTCTCTTTCGTAACGTCTGAGATCCCCAGAGATTGGAAAGCTGCCGCGGTCATCCCCATCTTCAAAGGGGGTGACACTCTAGATCCAAACTGTTACAGACCTATATCCATCCTGCCCTGCCTTTCGAAAGTATTTGAAAGCCAAGTTAACAAACAGATCACCGACCATTTCGAATCCCACCGTACCTTCTCCGCTATGCAATCCGGTTTCCGAGCTGGTCATGGGTGCACCTCTGCCACGCTCAAGGTCCTAAACGATATTATAACCGCGATCGATAAAAGACAGTACTGCGCAGCCGTCTTCATCGACCTGGCCAAGGCTTTTGACTCTGTCAACCACCGCATTCTTATTGGCAGACTAAATAGCCTTGGTTTCTCAAATGACTGCCTCGCCTGGTTCACCAACTACTTCCCAGATAGAGTTCAATGTGTCAAATCGGAGGGCCTGTTGTCTGGACCTCTGGCAGTCTCTATGGGGGTGCCACAGGGTTCAATTCTCGGGCCGACTCTATTCTCTGTGTATATCAATGATGTCGCTCTTGCTGCTGGTGACGCTCGGATCCACCTCTATGCGGGACGACACCATTTTGTATACATCTGGCCCTTCATTGGACACTGTGTTAACAAACCTCCAAACGAGCTTCAACGCCATACAACACTCCTTCCGTAGCCTCCAACTGCTCTTAAACACTAGTAAAACTAAATGCATGCTCTTCAATCAAACGCTGCTTGCACCCGCCCACCCGACTAGAATCACTACTCTCGGCGGGTCTGACCTAGAGTATGTGGACAACTACAAATACCTAGGTGTCTGGTTAGACTGTAAACTCTCCTTCCAGACTCACATTAAGCATCTCCAATCAAAAGTTAGATCTAGAATCGGCTTCCTATTTCGCAACAAAGCCTCCTTCACTCATGCTGCCAAACATGCCCTCGTAAAACTGACTATCCTACCGATCCTTGACTTTGGCGATGTCATTTACAAAATAGCCTCCAACACTCTACTCAGCAAATTGGATGTAGTCTATCACAGTGCCATCCGTTTTGTCACCAAAGCCCCATATACTACCCACCATTGTGACCTGTACGCTCTTGTTGGCTGGCCCTCACTACATATTCGTCGCCAAACCCACTGGCTCCAGGTCTTTTTATAAATCACTGCTAGGCAAATCCCCGTCTTATCTTAGCTCACTGGTCACCATAGCAACACCCACCCGTAGTCTGCTCTCCAGCAGGTATATCTCACTGGTCATCCCCAAAGCCAACACCTCCTTTGGCCGCCATTCCTTCCAGTTCTCTGCTGCCAATGACTGGAATGAACTGCAAAAATCTCTGAAGCTGGAGACTCTTATCTCCCTCACTATCTTTAAGCATCAGTTGTCAGAGCAGCTTACCGATCACTGCACCTGTACACAGCCATTCTGAAATTAGCTTACCCAACTACCTCATCCCCATATTGTTATTTATTTTGCTCATTTGCACCCCAGTATCTCTATTTGCACATCATCTTTTGCACATCTATCATTTCAGTGTTAATACGAAATTGTAACTATTTTGCACTATGGCCTATTTATTGCCTTACCTCCATAACTTACTACATTCGCACACACTGTATATATATTTTCTGTTGTATTTTTGACTTTATGTTCTGTTTACCCCATATGTAACTCTGTGTTGTTGTTTTTATCGCACTGCTTTGCTTTATCTTGGCCAGGTCGCAGTTGTAAATGAGAACTTGTTCTCAACTGGCTTACCTGGTTAAATAAAGGTGAAATAAAAAAAAAAAATTAATTAGGTATGGGTTAGGGAGGTATGGGTTAGGGAGGTATGGTTAGGGAGGTATGGGTTAGTGAGGTATGGGTTAGGTTTAGGGAGGTATGGTTAGGGAGGTATGGGTTAGGTTTAGGGAGGTATGGGTTAGGGAGGTATGGGTTAGGGGTTAGGGAGGTATGGGTTAGACTTAGAGAGGTATGGGTTAGGGAGGTATGGTTTAGGGAGATATGGGTAAGGGTTAGGGTTAGGGAGGTATGGGTTAGGGTTAGGGAGGTATGGGTTATGGTTAGGGATGTATGGTTAGGGAGGTATGGGTTAGGCTTAGAGAGGTATGGATTAGAGAGGTATGAGTTAGGGAGGTATGGGTAAGGGTTAGGGTTAGGGAGGTATGAGTTAGTGTTAGGGAGGTATGGGTTAGGGTTTTATGGGTTAGGGAGGTATGGGTTAGGTAGGTATGGGTTAGGGAGGTATGGGTTAGTGAGGTATGGGTTAGGGAGGTATGGGTTAGTGAGGTATGGGTTAGGTTTAGGGAGGTATGGTTAGGGAGGTATGGGTTAGGGTTACGGAGGTATGGGTTAGGGAGGTATATGGGTTAGGATTAGGAAGGTATGGGTTAGGGGGGTATGGTTAGGGAGGTATGGGTTTGGGAGGTATGGGTTGGGGTTAGGAAGGTATGGGTTAGGGAGGTATGGTTAGGGAGGTATGGGTTAGGGTTAGGGTTAGGGAGGTATGGGTTAGGGAGGTATGGTTTAGGGTTAGGGAGGTATGGGTTAGGGAGGTATGGGTTAGGTTTAGGGAGGTATGGTTAGGGAGGTATGGGTTAGGTTTAGGGAGGTATGGGTTAGGGGTTAGGGAGATATGGGTTAGGCTTAGAGAGGTATGGGTTAGGGAGGTATGGGTTAGGGAGGTATGGGTAAGGGTTAGGGTTAGGGAGGTAGGGTTAGGGAGGTATGGGTTAGGGAGATATGGTTAGGTTTACGGAGGTATGGTTAGGGAGGTATGGGTTAGGTTTAGGGAGGTATGGGTTAGGGAGGTATGGGTTAGGGGTTAGAGAAGTATGGGTTAGGCTTAGAGAGGTATGGGTTAGGGTTAGGGAGGTATGGTTTAGGGAGGTATGGGCTATGGAGGTATGGGTTTGTATTTGTATTTATTAAGGATCCCCATTAGCTGCTGCCATGGCAGCAGCTACTCTTCCTGGGGTCCAGCAACATTAAGGCAGTTAAATACAGTTTAAAATATTACATTTGACCCAATAACACTTTACCCAATACAGTTAGTGTGTTCCCTCAGGCCACTATTACATATTTACAATACAACATCCATGTGTACGTGTGTGTTGAGTGCTTGTCTTGTGTCTGTGCCTGTGTGTGTGTCTCTTCACAGTCCCTGCTGTTCCATAAGGTGTATTTTAATCAATCTGATTCTACTGATGGCATCAGTTAACTGATGTGGAATAAAGTTCCATGTAGCCATGGCTCTAAGTAGTACTGTGCGCCTACCATAGTCTGTTCTTGACTTGGGGATTGTGAAGAGACCTTTGGTGGTATGTCTTGTGGGGTATGCATGGGTGTTCGAGCTGTGTGCTAGTGGTTTAAACAGACACCTCGGTGCGTTCAGCATGTCAACACTTCTTAAAAAAACAAGTGGTGATGAAATCAATCTCTCCTCCACTTTGAGCCATGGGAGATTTACATGCATATTATTAATGTTAGCTCTCCGTGTACATTTAAGGGCCAGCCGTGCTGCCCTGCTCTGAGCCAATTGTAATTGTCAGAGGTCCCTCTTTGTGGCACCTGACCACACGACTGAGCACTAGTCCAGATGCGACAAAACTAGAGCCTCTAGGACCTGCCTTGTTGATAGTGTTGTTAAAAAGGCAGAGCAGCGCTTTATTATGGACAAACTTCTCCCCATCTTAGCTACTGTTGTATCAACATGTTTTGACCATGACAGTTTACAATCCAGGGTTACTCCAAGCAGTTTAGTCACCTCAACTTGTTCAATTTCCACATTATTTATTACACAATTTAATTGAGGTTTAGAGTTTAGTGAATGATTTGTCCCAAATACATACAATACTTTTAGTTTTTGAAATATTTAGGACTAGCTTATTCCTTGCCACCCATTCTGAAACTAACAGCAGCTCTTTGTTAAGTGTTGCAGTTATTTCACTTGCTGTAGTAGCTGACGTGTATATTGTTGAGTAATTCGCATACATAGACACATTGGCTTTACTCAAGGCCAGTGGCATGTCATTTGCAAAGATTGAAAATAGTAAGGGGCCTAGACAGCTGCCCTGGGGAATTCCTGATTCTACCTGGATTATGTTGGAGAGGCTTGCGTTAAAGAACACCTCTGTGTTCTGTCAGACAGATAACTCTTTATCCACAGTATAGCAGGGGGTGTAAACTATAATCCATAATGTCAAAAGCCGCGCTGAAGTATAACAAAACAGCTCCCACAATATTCGTATAATCAATTTCTCTCAGCCAATCATCAGTCATTTGTGTAAGTGCCATCCTTGTTGAATGTCCTTTCCTATAAGCGTGCTGAAAGTCTGTTGTCAATTTGTTTACAGTAAAATAGCATTGTATCTGGTCAAAAACAATTATTTACAAAAGTTTACTAAGGGTTGGTAACAGGTTGATTGATTAGCTATTTGAGCCAGTAAAAGGGGCTTTACTATTCTTGGGTAGCAGAATTACTTTTGCTTCCCTCCAGGCCTGAGGGTACACACTTTCTAGTAGGCTTAGATTGAAGATATGGCAAATAGGAGTGGCAATATTGTCCACTATTACCCTCAGTAATTTTCCATCCAAGTTGTCAGACCCCGGTGGCTTGTCATTGTTAATTTTTTTACTTCTTCCACAGTCACTTTACGAAATTCAAAATTACAATGCTTGTCTTTCATAATTTGATCAGTTATACTTGGATGTGTAGTGTCAGCGTTTGTTGTTGGCATGTCATGTCTAAGTTTGCTAATCTTGCCAATTAAAAAATCATTACAGTAATTGGCAATATCAGTGGGTTTTGTGATAAATTAGCCATCTGATTCAATGAATGATGGAGCTGAGTTTGCCTTTTTGCCCAAATCGTCATTTAAGGTGCTCCAAAGCTTTTTACTATCATTCTTTGTGTCCTTTTTCTTTGTTTCATAGTGTAGTTTCTTCTTCTTTTTATTCAGTTTAGTCACATGATTTCTCATTAGCAGTACGTTTGCCCATCGGTTGTGCAGCCAGACTTATTTGCCATTCCTTTTGCCTCCTCCCTCTCAACCATACCATTTTTCAATTCCTCATCAAGCCACGGGGATTTAACAGTTTTTACAGTCATTTTCTTAGTGGTTGCATGCTTATTAGTAACTGGAATAAGCAATTTCATAAATGTGTCAAGTGCAGCGTCTGGTTGCTCCTCATTACACACCACAGACCAACAAATATTATTTACATCAACAACATAGGAATCACTACAAAACTTATTGTATTACCTCTTATACATTATATTAGGCCCAGCCTTTGGAACTTTGGTTTTCCTAGATATGGCTACTATATTGTGATCACTACATCCGATGGATTTGGATACTGCTTTAAAGCAAATTTCTGCAGCATTAGTGAAGATGTGATCAATACATGTTGATGATTTCATTCCTGTGCTGTTTGTAAATGCCCTGGTAGGGTGACTGATAACCTGAACCAGGTTGCAGGCACTAGTTACAGTTTGAAGCTTTTTCTTGAGTGGGCAGCTTGATGAAAGCCAGTCAATATTTAAATCACCCAGAAAATATACCTCTCTGTTGATATCACATACATTATCACGCATTTCACACGTTATTCAGATACTGACTGTTAGCACTTGTTGGTCTATAGCAGCTTCCCACCAGAATGGCCTTTAGGTGAGGCAGATGAACCTGTAATCATATTACTTCAACAGTATTTAACATGAGATCCTTTCTAAGCTTTACAGGAATGTGGTTCTAAATATAAATGGAAACACCTCCACCTTTGACATTGATATATTTTCTGTAGATGTTATAACCATGTATTGCTAGCTCTGTATCATCAAAGGTATTATGTAAGTGAGTTTCTGAGATTGTCAGAATATGAATGTATCTGTTAGTAGCAAATTAGGGAGTTATGGGTTAGGGTTAGGGAGGTATGGATTAGGGAGGTATGGGTTAGGGTTAGGGTGGTATGGGTTAGGAAGGTATGTGTTAGGGAGGTATGGGTTAGGGAGGTATGGGTCAGGGTCAGCGAGGTATAGGTTAGGAAGGTATGGGTTAGGGAGGTATGTGCTTCTACACCTGCATTACTAGCTGTTTGGGGTTTTAGGCTGGGTTTCTGTACAGCACTTCGAGATATTAGCTGATGTAAGAAGGGCTATATAAAATAAAATTGAAAATTGATTGTATGGGTTAGGGAGGTATGGGTTAGGGCTCTATGACTTTTAGTGCTGCTGAGACCTCTTAGGACTATTATTTCTATGCTAACAGTCAATGTTTAGTTGACATACAGTGTTCAGAAAAACAAAACTGAAATATCACATTTACATAAGTATTCAGACCCTTTACTCAGTACTTTGTTGAAGCACCTTTGGCAGCGATTACAGCCTTGAGTCTTATTGGGTATGACATTACAAGCTGGCTTGGTGCAAGGGGCAGGAACAGGCCGGGCCAGGCTGGCGACGCGCACCACTGGCTTGGTGCGAGGGGCAGGAACAGGCCGGACCGGCGACGCGCACCACTGGCTTGGTGCGAGAGGCAGGAACAGGCCGGGCCGGGCTAGCGGCGTGCACCACTGGCTTGGTGCGAGGGACAGGAACAGGCCGGACCGGGCTGGCGACGCGCACCACTGGCTTGGTGCGAGGGGCAGGAACAGGCCGGACCGGGCTGGCGACGCGCACCACTGGCTTGGTGCGAGGGCAGGGATGGGTCGGGCCGTACTGGGATCACGCATCACTGGCTTAGTGCGGAAAGCAGGAACGGGCCGCACCGGACTGGCGACACGCACCACTTGCTTGGTGCAAGGAGCGGGACTGGGTTCCTTTATTAACCCCCGCTCCTTCTGCTGCCTAACCAGCTCCTCTCGCCGTGCCTCTACACTTTCCTTCTCCCTTTTAGCCTCCTGTAGCACCTCCCTCTGACCGAATAACTCCTGCTCCCTCTGAACCAATAGCCCCCGTAACATGGTGGCCTCCTCTCCTAACCTGCAGATCCGCCCTTTAACGGCCTCCTGCTGCCTCGTCGTCCACACCGTGTGCCCCCCCAAAAAAATGTCTTGGGGTTGCCTCTCGGGTCTCCGTCGTCGGCACTGTTGCCGCCGTTTCTCCTCTCCTACCTGGGCATCCTCCTTCATCGCCTTCCGATAACGGACGGCCTCCTCCTCCGTAATTCTCCCCCAACCGAGGAGGACATCTACTAATGTAACCTCCTGTTGAATTCCCAGCGTTTGCTCCTGAACACGCTGCTTGGTCCTCGTTTGGTGGGATCTTCTGTCACGCTCGTTCATCGACGGGTCAGACCAAGGCGCAGCGTGATATGCATACATGTTTATTTGAACCGAATAAACACAACGACAAAACAACAAACTAAACGAAACGTCCAAGGTAGACACAAACAACATACCTTTCACGGAACAAGATCCCACAACACACTAGTGCCAATAGGCTGCCTAAGTATGGTCCCCAATCAGAGACAACGAGCGACAGCTGCCTCTGATTGGGAACCACACCGGCCAACATAGAAATACAAATCCTAGAATATACAACATAGACAATCACCACATAGAAAATACACACCCTGACTCAACAAATAAGAGTCCCCAGAGTCAGGGCGTGACAGCTTGGCACACCTGTATTTGGGGAGTTTCTCCCATTCTTCTCTGCATATCCTCTCAAGCTCTGTCAGGTTGGATGGGGAGCTTTGATGCACAGCTTTTTTCAGGTCTCTCCAGAGATGTTAGATCAGGTTCAAGTCCGGGATCTGGCTGGATCACTCAAGGACATTCAGAAACTTGTCCCGAAGCCACTACTGCGTTGTCTTGGCTGTGTGCGTGGGGTCGTTGTCCTGTTGGGTCGTTCGCCCCCAGTCTGAGGTCCTGAGCGCTCTGGAGCAGGTTTTCATCAAGGATCTCCCATCTCCGCAGAGGAACTCTGGAGCTCTGTCAGAGTGATCATGGAGTTCTTGGTCACCTCCCTGACCAAGGCCCTTCTCCCCGAATTGCTCAGTTTGGCCGGGCGGCCAGCTCTAGGAAGAGTCTTGGTGGTTCCAAACTTCTTCCATTTAAGAATGATGGAGGCCACTGTGTTCTTGGGGACCTTCAATGCTACAGAAATGTTTTGGTACCCTTCCCCAGATCTGTGCCTCAACACAATCCTGTCTTGGAGCTCTACGGACAATTCCTTCGACCTCATGGCTTGGTTTTTGCTCTGACATGCACTGTCAACTGTGGGACCTTATATAGACAGGTGTGTGGCTTTCCAAATCATGTCCAATCAATATAATTATCTACAGGTGGACTCCAATCAAGTTGTAGAACCATCTCAAGGATGATCAATGGAAACAGGATGCACCTGAGCTCAATTTTGAGTCTCATAGCAAAGGGTCTGAATACTTATATAAATAAGGTATTTCTGTTTTTTATTTTTAATAAATTAGCAAATTTTCTACAAACCTGTTTTCACTTTATCATTATGGGGTATTGTGTGTAGATTGATGGGGGAAAAAATATATTTCAACCATTTTAGAATAAGACTAACGTAACAAAATGTGGAAAAAGGGAAGGGTTCTGAATACTTTCCGAATGCACTGTACAGCTACAGAGCGTATGCCAATAAGATCTAAATTATATTACTATAACAAGTTCTGTAAATTCTAAGACGATGATTACCCTTATCTAAAATCAGTAAGAATAAATTGAGAAATTACAGTCATTTTGTGTGAGACGCCACGAAATCAACTGTACAATTGGAGAAAATATGTGATGTCAGCAAAACTGTCTTTACAAAGCATTTGTGCCAAAATGACTGCTGGCTCTGGATGGCTAGTCATTCACCAACACAGGACCCATAAGCCCCTCATACACAGTACAATACTGCTCCTAATAATCTGTGCTGACTAAAACAACATGATGAAAGAAAGTAAGGTGCAGATATTTGGCCTTGTGCCAGCCTGTAATATCCTCTTGACTCTAGTTCAGTGTCTGTTCCTGTTCCTGCAGCGCTGGGAAACCCCAGATCCCAGCCAGAGACAGACTCACTGCTGCTGTATCAAAGTGTATGGCTACATCCCAAATGACACCCTCTTTCCAATAATAGTGCACTACTTTTGACCAGGGCCCATATGGTAGTGCACTAGGGGAATAGGTGGCCATTTGGTATGCAGACAAATTGTATAATACTGCTCAGATCCAAACTTCCCTACCTGCCAGGTGTCAGCTTGTGACTCCACAGTAAAATAATAAATTTTTTCCATGCTGGTAATGCCTATGTCGGTAAGCTCTATAAAAATGTAGCATGAATGAAGGCTTGATTAGGTTTGTCATCTATCTACTCATGGTTCATCTCTGCTATGTATTCCCCACAAGGCAAAGTAATCATCATATTGAGTGTCATTTAAATAAAATCAATACATGATTTAACAATGGTCTCTATAAATTAGACAAATATGACCAAATGCTGTTATGGCTGTATCTACATAAGCAGCCCAATTCTGATCTTTTTTCCACTAATTGGTCTTTTGACCAATCACATCAGATCTTTTCACATCAGATCTATTTCAGAGCTGATCTGATTGGTCAAAAGACCAATTAGTGGAAAAAAATATCAGGATTGGGCTGCCTGTGTGAAAGCTGCCTATTTGAACCAAAATAAGACCACATACTAAAAGGTCCATTCTATGCTCTTATTTCAAATCTTGGCTTCAGATGCTGAAGTCCAAAGCATTTGTGGAATTCTTACTAGAGAGAGAGATAAGGATAAACTATTATGTTAGTCAGAGCAAGGGGCTCTTTAAGGTCCCAAGACATATGCGCACTGACGTTTTCTCAGCAGTATGAGGTTACATACAAAAAAAAGAGACTTCTGCATCACCTAACTGCTTTTTGTTGCTTTGAGGACAAACAAGCGTCTTTACTCTGGTGTCTGGCCCCAATCAGCACTGACATCAAAAGTCCCCCCAAAAGGGCAGCATTCAGTGAACTAGAATGGACAACAACCAGTACATTTAAACGACCTATGAATCACTTGCAAAAAAAAGTTTACGACCTCTAACCTGCTAAATTCTTCCTGATTTTTTTCAAGGAGTACAGAGAGCAGAGTGTGCTAAAGTACATCACCAGGATTACAAGTGTTCCGGAGCAGGAGACGTAACCCGCGGTGGCTGCAGGCTAGCTTGGTCACGGCCCACCCATGGGGGAAAAGGAGGGGGGAGACAGGGTCACAAGGGGCCTGGAGAAGATTACAAACCCTACACTAACCATAAAGCTCCACAGACAAGCTCCTTCTAATACTAGTAATATTTCGGTTAAAATGTATTTCGCAATAGCTCATATTCTAATTCACTTCACATGAGCGCAGCGGTCAGGCAGCTTGGCCAGGCTATAGGGATATTACATAGAACTGCAATTATCAACATTCTCTGGATGATGCCTTGGCAACCACAGCACAGTGAGGGCAGACTGGCACATTTCCCTGTTAAACCATTAAATTGATGAGTACACATTATTTCAATATAATATAATCTCTTAGAAGTCCACAGGGAAGTCCGTTTTGGACAGCATCAGCAGAATGACTTGCTGCAGGATGATCGAGCATACTTAATTTGCATTGACTGATGTCCCCGTGAATGAAGGTTATGGGATCTCTGAAAAGGCAGTCATTGTTCATCATCTCCTGGCTGCAAATGACTTTGTACTATTAAGAGGAAGAAAGGTTAACCACTGGACCCATATGATAGCAGGGCCCTGAAAGAGGACACCACTGATGCATGAGTGAAAAGCACCTTATGTCAAACGTAATTGTCCTGGCCTGAAAAACAAGCCAGCGATGTCTGATTTGATTCCCTCCTGTTTGGCTCAAATTACTTCCTGTCTAGCTTTTGAGATGTTGCCTTGACAATGATCTTCTGGGTAGGTCTTGGGATGCTTTAATGCCCCCACCCAGGACTAGAATTTAATGACCCGTCATTTTCCTGTCTTTTGTTTTCTCTGCTTCGTTTCAGAGACAACAAACAATGCAACAAAAATAAAAATGTACAACAAAATGTTGTAACAAAAAAAGCACTACAGAAACAAATTATTCACAACCCACCATAATATGGTACAACCATATCAAACCACTGACATTAGTGACCTATTTGCGATTCAGGATTACAAAGAGTCATGTATGTCATAGTCCAAAGGATGTCTAAAGTGGACACTTGTCACACAGCCCGACCCTGTCTGTGGATGCTTCCCAAATAGCCCAATGGGCTTTGGTCAAAATTAGTGCACTACATAGGGAATAGGGTGCCATTTGGGAAGCAATCCCAGTTTCTTCTGACTGTGTGCTATATGACCAATCACCTCCAGACATGGTTTTCAGATAGTCAGCCTCGCTGGTCTGGGAGGAAGACACCTCTCTCAGAGAACAGATAGTCAGCCTCGCTGGTCTAGGAGGAAGACACCTCTCTCAGAGAACAGATAGTCAGCCTCGCTGGTCTGGGAGGAAAACACATCTCTCAGAGAACAGATAGTCAGCTTCGCTGGTCTGGGAGGAAGACACCTCTCTCAGAGAACAGATAGACAGCCTCGCTGGTCTGGGAGGAAGACACCTCTCTCAGAGAACATGTCAATCCTCAAGAATGTAGATCTTTCGCTACCCACAACTAAATACCATCTTTCCTCTCTTTCATTTAGCTTTTCCCCCTCTCCCTCTCTCTCCCTCTCCCTCTCCCTCTGCCTCTGCCTCTGCCTCTCCCTCTCCCTCTCCCTCTCCCTCTCCCTCTCCCTCTCTCTCTCTCTCTCCCTCTCTCTCTCCCTCTCTCTCTCTCTCCCTCTCCCTCTCCCTCTCTCCCTCTCTCTCTCTCTCTCTCTCTCTCTCTCCCTCTCATCGCAAGGATCTTTAAAGTAAATAGTGAAAGGATCCCCGACTGTAGCAAATTACCTGAGGACTGAAACATTTTTGACAGAAGTCCTGAGAGACTGGGCGAGCCACTTTTCCTGGCGGTCCCTTTGGGCGTATTTAATCTGGGGCTGTGGAAGACAGCGGCGCTGACAGCGTGATGGGACAGCTGGACACGCTTCCAGGGCAGCAGTGACGGACACAGTCAGAGACAGGACAAGGGCAACTGCAGACTCAGCCCAGGCAGGAGCAGGGACACACAGCCCAGACAGGAGCAGGGACACAGTCCAGACAGGAGCAGGCCCAGACAGGAGCAGGGATACATAGCCCAGACAGGAGCATGGACACGGCCCAGACAGGAGCAGGGACACAGCCCAGACAGGAGCAGGGACACAGCCCAGACAGGAGCAGGGACACAGCCCAGACAGGAGCAGGGACACACAGCCCAGACAGTAGCAGGGACAAACAGCACAGACAGGAGCCAAGTAGTATTTTTTCCCTTTTTATCTGTAAGAAGAAGAATCTATTATTTTCTTCAGTCTAATTTGTTACCATCACCCTTTATCTGAAGCTAGGTAAACAAACTGATCAGTCCAAAGTGTCTCTCTCTCTCTATATATATATATATACAGTGGGGGAAAAAAGTATTTAGTCAGCCACCAATTGTGCAAGTTCTCCCACTTAAAAAGATGAGAGAGGCCTGTAATTTTCATCATAGGTACACGTCAACTATGTCACGATCGTCTACCAAAGATGAGGACCAAGGCGCAGCGTTGCAGGCAAACATACTCTTTAATTAGAGACACGATCAAAAACAACAAACGATACGTGACAGTTCACGGTCTAACATAAACAGACTTGAAACAAGATCCCACAAACACAAATGGGAAACAGACAGTTTAAATATGGCTCCCAATCAGAGACAACCAACGACAGCTGACACTCGTTGCCTCTGATTGGGAGCCACTCAGGCCAACATAGAAATACACATACTAGATAAACAAAATGAAATGCACACCCTGGCTCAACATAAAAGTGTCCCCAGAGCCAGGGCGTGACAGTACCCCCCCCTAAAGGCGCGGACTCCGACCGCGCCCACCAAACACCACAGGGGAGGGACCGGGTGGGCACTCCGCTTAGGCGGCGGATCCGGCTCCGGGCCTGATCCCCGCTCCCTCTCCAACCCCCCAACGTACCCCTGGTCCGGTCTGGCCCCGCTGGCCGGAGCTGGAATGCACACTGGTGGAGCGGATTGCTCTAGCTCCGGCGTGAAGCATCTGACCGGTGCCGGACCAGCCACCGGTGGAACAGGCACGGGCCGTGCCGGACTGACGACGCACACCACTGGCTTGGTGTGGGGAGCAGGAGCGGGCCGCGCCGGGCTGACAAAACGCACCACTGACTTGGTGCGGGGAGCAGGAGCGGGCCAGACCGGGCCGACGAAGCGCACCACTGACTTGGTGCGGGGAGCAGGAACGGGCCGCGCCGGCTGACGGGCGCACCACTGACTTGGTGCGGGGAGCAGGAACGGGCCGAGCTGGTCTGACGCAAACGCACCACTGACTTGGTGCGGGGAGCAGGAACGGGCCGAGCTGGGCTGACGAAACGCACCACTGACTTGGTGCGGGGAGCAGGAATGGGCCGGACCGGGCTGACGACGCGCACCACTGACTTGGTGCGGGGAGCAGGAACGGGCCGCGCCGGTTGACGCAAACGCACCACTGACTTGGTGCGGGAGCAGGAGCGGGCCGGACCGGCTGACGGGCGCACCACTGACTTGGTGCGGGGAGCAGGAACGGGCCGTGCCGGGCTGACGAAGCGCACCACAGGCTTGGTGCGAGTGGCAGGAACAGGCCGGATCGTACTGGGAACACACACCACTGGCCCAACGTGGGGATCAGGAACAGGCCGGACCGGACTGGCAACACACACCAGTACCTCTCGCCGTGCCTCTACATCCTCCTTCCCCCTGGTGACCAGTGACTCCCGTAACCTGGCGGCCTCCTGCTGCCCCGTCATCCACGGCGTTAGCCCCCCCCTAAAAAATTTATGGGCTTCACTCCTACCCGTGGCCAAGGCCTCCATCCCTCTTGCCAGACTCGCACTCATCTCCTCCCAAGTCCATCCTCTCTCCTCGTCACGCTGCTTGATCCAGTCGAGGTGGGATCTTCTGTCACGATCGTCTACCAAAGATGAGGACCAAGGCGCAGCGTTGCAGGCAAACATACTCTTTAATTAGAGACACGATCAAAAACAACAAATACGTGACAGTTCACGGTCTAACATAAACAGACTTGAAACAAGATCCCACAAACACAAATGGGAAACAGACAGTTTAAATATGGCTCCCAATCAGAGACAACCAACGACAGCTGACACTCGTTGCCTCTGATTGGGAGCCACTCAGGCCAACATAGAAATACATATACTAGATAAACAAAATGAAATGCACACCCTGGCTCAACATACAAGTGTCCCCAGAGCCAGGGCGTGACAAACTATGACAGACAAAATGAGATTTTTTTTTCCAGAAAATCACATTGTAGGATTTTTAATGAATTTATTTGCAAATTATGGTGGAAAATAAGTATTTGGTCAATAACAAAAGTTTCTCAATACTTTGTTATATACCCTTTGTTGGCAATGACACAGGTCAAACGTTTTCTGTAAGTCTTCACAAGGTTTTCACACACTGTTGCTGGTATTTTGGCCCATTCCTCCATGCAGATCTCCTCTAGAGCAGTGATGTTTTGGGGCTGTCGCTGGGCAACACGGACTTTCAACTCCCTCCAAAGATCTATGGGGTTGAGATCTGGAGACTGGCTAGGCCACTCCAGGACCTTGAAATGCTTCTTACGAAGCCACTCCTTCGTTGCCCGGGCGGTGTGTTTGGGATCATTGTCATGCTGAAAGACCCAGCGACGTTTCATCTTCAATGCCCTTGCTGATGGAAGGAGGTTTTCACTCAAAATCTCACGATAAATGGCCCCATTCATTCTTTCCTTTACACGGATCAGTCGTCCTGGTCCCTTTGCAGAAAAACAGCCCCAAAGCATGATGTTTCCACCCCCATGCTTCACAGTAGGTATTGTGTTCTTTGGATGCAACTCAGCATTCTTTGTCCTCCAAACACGACGAGTTGAGTTTTTACCAAAAAGTTATATTTTGGTTTCATCTGACCATATGACATTCTCCCAATCCTCTTCTGGATCATCCAAATGCACTCTAGCAATCTTCAGACGGGCCTGGACATGTACTGGCTTAAGCAGGGGGACACGTTTTGCACTGCAGGATTTGAGTCCCTGGCGGCGTAGTGTGTTACTGATGGTAGGCTTTGTTACTTTGGTCCCAGCTCTCTGCAGGTCATTCACTAGGTCCCCCCGTGTGGTTCTGGGATTTTTGCTCACCGTTCTTGTGATCATTTTGACCCCACGGGGTGAGATCTTGCAAGGGAGATTATCAGTGGTCTTGTATGTCTTCCATTTCCTAATAATTGCTCCCACAGTTGATTTCTTCAAACCAAGCTGCTTACCTATTGCAGATTCAGTCTTCCCAGCCTGGTGCAGGTCTACAATTTTGTTTCTGGTGTCCTTTGACAGCTCTTTGGTCTTGGCCATGGTGGAGTTTGGAGTGTGACTGTTTGAGGTTGTGGACAGGTGTCTTTTATACTGATAACAAGTTCAAACAGGTGCCATTAATACAGGTAACGAGTGGAGGACAGAGGAGCCTCTTAAAGAAGAAGTTACAGGTCTGTGAGAGCCAGAAATCTTGCTTGTTTGTAGGTGACCAAATACTTATTTTCCACCATAATTTGCAAATAAATTCATAAAAAATCCTACAATGTGATTTTCAGGTTTTTTTTCTCTCAATTTGTCTGTCATAGTTGACGTGTACCTATGATGAAAATTACAGGCCTCTCTCATCTTTTTAAGTGGGAGAACTTGCACAATTGGTGGCTGACTAAATACTTTCTTCCCCCACTGTATATATATATATATATATATATATATATATATATATATATATATATATATATATATATATATATATATATACAGTACCAGTCAAAAGTTTGGACACACCTACTCATTCAAGAGTTTTTCTTTATTTTTTACTATTTTTTACATTAATAGTGAAGACATCAAAACTATGAAATAACACATATGGAATCATGTAGTAACCAAAAAAGTGTTTAATAAATCAAAATATATTTAATATTTGAGATTCTTCAAAGTAGCCACCATTTGCTTTGATGACAGCTTTGCACACTCTTCGCATTCTCTCAACCAGCTTCACCTGGAATGCTTTTCCAACAGTCTTGAAGGAGTTCCCACATATGCTGAGCACTTGTTGGTTTCTTTTCCTTCACTCTGCAGTCCGATTCATTCCAAACCATCTCAATTGGGTTGAGGTCGGGGGATTGTGGAGGCCAGGTTATCTGATGCAGCACTCCATCACTCTCCTTCTTGGTAAAATAGCCCTTACACAGCCTGGAGGTGTGTTGGGTCATTGTCCTGTTGAAAAACAAATGATAGTCCCACTAAGCCCAAACCAGATGGGATGGCATATCGCGGCAGAATGCTGTGGTAGCCATGCTGGTTAAGTGTGCCTTGAATTCTAAATAAATCACAGTGTCACCAGCAAAGCACCCCCAACCATAACACCTCCTCCTCCATGCTTTACGGTGGGAACTACACATGCGGAGATCATCCGTTCATCCACACGCGCCTCACAAAGACACAGCGTTTTGAACCAAAAATCTCAAATTTGGACTCCAGACCAAAGGACAAATTTCCACCGGTCTAATGTCCATTGCGCGTGTTTCTTGACCCAAGCAGGTCTCTTCTTCTTATTGGTGTCCTTTAGTAGTGGTTTCTTTGCAGCAATTCGACCATGAAGGCCTGATTCACATAGTCCCCTCTGAACAGTTGATGTTGAGATGTGTCTGTTACTTGAACTCTGTGAAGCATTTATTTGGGCTGCAATTTCTGAGGCTGGTAACTCTAATGAACGTATCCTCTGCAGCAGAGGTAACTCTGGGTCTTCCATTCCTGTGGCAGTCCTCATAAGAGCCAGTTTCATCATAGCGCTTGATGGTTTTTGTGACTGCACTTGGAGAAACTTTCAAAGTTCTTGAAATGTTCCGTATTGACTGACCTTCATGTCTTAAAGTAATTATGGACTGTCATTTCTCTTTGCTTATTTGAGCTGTTCTTGCCATAATATGGACTTGGTCTTTTACCAAATACCTTGTCACAACACAACTGATTGGCTCAAACAGAAATAAATTCCAGGTGACTACCTCATGAAGCTGGTTGAGAGAATGCCAAGAGTGTGCAAAGCTGTCATCAAGGCAAAGGGTGGCTATTTGAAGAATCTCAAATATAAAATATATTCTGATTTGTTTAACACTTTTTTGGTTACTACATGATTCCATATGTGTTATTTCATAGTTTTGATGTCTTCACTATTATTCTACAATGTAGAAAATAGTAAAAATAAAGAAAAACCCTTGAATGAGTAGGTGTGTCCAAACTTTTGACTGCTAGTGTATATCTCTCTCTCTTTATCTCTCTCTTTCTCTCTCTACATCCAGTCAGCCCTTTTATTGTAATGCTGGAACAGGATGTTAGTTATTTTATGTCAGGTAGATAATCCGTTGGTGTTGCACTTCAAATGATTTTAACCTCTGGAATGAGGAAACGAAAACAGAAATGTCAGTTCAATTAATTCCAGTCTTGGCAGCCTAATGAGGAACTTTCAATGAGTAATGTAGATCTATAAAGAACTGGCCTGCGTCCCAAATGGCACCCTTTTCCCTATATAGCCCCATAGGGCTCTGGTTAAACGTAGTGTACTATGTATAGGGAATAGGGTGCCATTTGGGATGCATACCTGGTTTACATCATAAGTGCTTTTGAATGTGACTAAACCAGTGGTATTCAGTTATGTGAATCCCCATGAACATGACGGATATCTCACACCCAGCCCTCAAAACCTTGGCCTAATTGGAACACACCACCTTAAATGGAACACTGTTGCTGGACCACGCACCACCTGAAATGGAGCACTGTTGCTGGACCACACACCACCTGAAATGGAACACTGTTGCTGGACCACACACCACCTGAAATGGAACACTGTTGTTGGACCACACACCACCTGAAATGGAACACTGTTGCTGGACCACACACCACCTGAAGTGGAACACTGTTGCTGGACCACACACCACCTGAACTGGAACACTGTTGCTGGACCACGCACCACCTGAAATGGAACACTGTTGCTGGACCACACACCACCTGAACTGGAACACTGTTGCTGGACCACGCACCACTTGAACTGGAACACTGTTGCTGGACCACACACCACCTGAACTGGAACACTGTTGATGGACCACACACCACCTGAAATGAAATGCTGTTGCTGGACCACACACCACCTGAAATGGAACACTGTTGCTGGACCACACACCACCTGAAATGGAACACTGTTGCTGGACCACACACCACCTGAAATGGAACACTGTTGCTGGACCACGCACCACCTGAACTGGAACACTGTTGCTGGACCACACACCACCTGAACTGGAACACTGTTGATGGACCACACACAACCTGAAATGAAATGCTGTTGCTGGACCACACACCACCTGAAATGGAACACTGTTGCTGGACTACACACCATCTGAAATGGAACACTGTAGCTGGACCACACACCACCTGAACTGGAACACTGTTGCTGGACCACACACCACCTGAAATGCTAGAACACAAGGCAATAAATCGAACACATCTCTTTTAAAATGTGAGACAAAAGACCACAGAGTTACCACAGATTTACCAAAGACTTCCACAGGGCTTCCACAGTTACCACATAGCTTCCACAGAGTTACCACAGATTTACCAAAGGGCTTCCACATAGTTACCACAGGGCTTCCACAGAGTTACCACAGAGCTTCCACAGGGCTTCCACAGAGTTACTACAGAGTTACCACGGGGCTTCCAGAGTTAACACAGGGCTTTTCACACAATTAAAACCCAGGGGTGATGTGTGTGTGTGTGTGTGTGTGTGTGTGTGTGTGTGTGTGCATGTGTGTGTGTGTGTGTGTGTGTGTGTGTGTGTGTGTGTGTGTGTGTGTGTGTGTGTGTGTGTGTGTGTGTGTGTGTGTGTGTGTGTGTGTGTGTGTGTGAGCCTAAAGATTTGTGTGTGTGTGTGTGTGTGTGTGTGTGTGTGTGTGTGTATGTGTGTGTGTGTGTGTGTGTGTGTGTGTGTGTGTGTGCGTGCACATGAATGATGAAAGCCTTCGACACTAACCCTGCTTCCAACACCAATGTATTTACCTACGCACCCAATAAACCATGACCAAACCATGACATCTCCACACACCCTCCTCCTCCTGTGGGTTTCCTATAAGTTTCTCCCTCCATGGCAGTTTGGGACTAATCAGGAATGCATGGGGTGCATTCATGGCTAACAAAATGATGATTACAGAGAGTAACAGGATCAGTACTAATCAGCGTACCCTGAGAAAATGCCAGAGGGATTTCAACCATTGTCAGGTCATCACTTTCCCTTTTAATTATGAGTAATGCAGCGGTAGAATATCCTTTTTAGCTTGGTGGCCGGCCCTTTCTACTAACTGTCACATGGCTCTTTCATTCAGGAATGATCCAAACCTGCAGAAAGACAGTGTGGAAAATTAACCTGATGTGCCTGTCTGCCTTCTTATATCTCTGACAATGAACAATGGCCACCTCATAACTAATGGCAATGGTACAGAGAAAGCCTCTTCAATGAAGAGGGAGGAAGGGAGGAGGGAGGGAGGGAGGGAGGGAGGGAGGGAGGGAGGGAGGGAGGAGGGAGGGAGGGAGGGAGGGAGGGAGGGAGGGAGGGAGGGAGGGAGGAAGGGAGGGAGGGAGGGATAAATAACCATTATCCAAAGACATGTTCTATCATGTCAGAAAGTCTGTTTTCTCTAGCCAAATCCCTCAGTGCCTTGTACAGAAAATATTCAGGTCTTGTAAAAGAGATTAGACCAGCAGATTAGGAGAAGGGTGAGCATTTATCTGAGCCTGGGAGAGACAGAGAGAAAATAATGATGCTTGTATGAAGCATCTTAGGCTTATCACGGGCTGGTAAAAGAGCCAGAAACAATGAAGTGCTCTATTGAACTGACAGCGTATCTTACTGATTTCATTGTGACAGGGTCAAAGAGATGGAGAGAGTGCCTTCTAACGCACTACTCTGGTTCTTTGAGCTGATGGCGCCTTCTGCTGGCAAGGTATTGAATAGACGCTCCCCTCAAACCACATGGAATGACTGCAGTACCCAATCAAGACACTAGGTGGGAGTGTGCAACAAGTCACCTCACCTATGCATACCTACATGGGAATTTCAATTTACAGAGCGTTCAGGCACAGGCCAAGGACAACCCTACAGTAAGGATCATCCTAACCATCAGAAAAATAACGATTGAGTTATGTTTCCGTTGTACAGTTCAGTTTATTCTCTAACAATATATTTACAGGACAATATATATATATTATCCTGTAAATATATTGTATATATATATATATTCATTTATACACAGTTTATGCAACTCATATTTACAAGCCTTATCTAAAAAGTGAGAGAGAGATGATAAACATTGACGTTACAAATATGGGGGACATTTCAGAAATGATGAGGAGAGTCAATTAAAGGAGAAGAGCACCACATTAAATGTCAGCAGCAGCAGAGTCATGTTCCGGTTACCTCCATGATCTCCACCAGTTGGCTCTCTCCTCTTGTCAGTTTCTCTAACGTTGGTCCAGTTGAACTGTTTCATAGTCACTTTGTGCGCACCTGGCTTTCTACCAGGGTCTCCAGTGTGTGGAGTTAATAAATAATTCTCGCCTCGGCGCAGACCCAGGGGACAGCTGAGAGGTAAGGGAGGGAAATGAGAGGAGAGGGGGGCTCGGGAGAGGGAGGGTGGGAGGACTTGAGAGAGGGAGGGTGAGTGAAAAACCAACTGGAGGAGGTGGGATGTTATGTAGCGACAGGGATCCAGAGCAGGAGGGGTCGGAGGAAATAGGTGACAGGCTGGGAGGGAAAAGAAAGTGACAGGGAAATGAGGAATAGGGAGGAGGGGTGGTGAAAGCTGAAGGAGAACAAGAAAGGCAGGGAGACAGAGGTGGGGAGAGGTAGTCAGGCGTCAAGAGGTACGAGTGGCCACCAGGTTGGCAGGAAGAATGGTGGGTGGTCGACAAAGTGGATTTGCAGAGACAGAGAACAGCCCCCTGTTTAGAGTGACGGCATCCCTCTCTCACAGGCACCATGTCTGCCCAATGAGCCATCTCCTTCCCACCCGACCTCAGATGGAAGTCTGTTGTTGAGGAAGAGGATGGGCACTGCAGCTGTCCTGTACTGGGGTTTGTGGTTGGGTACTGACTGGATGGGTACATGGCTGTACTGGGGTTTGTGGTTGGGTACTGACTGGATGGGTACATGGCTGTACTGGGGTTTGTGGTTGGGTACTGACTGTCTATGTAGCTTTTCAGCCCTTGGAGGAGGATGAAGCCCTCTCTCTCCAAGGGGCTGCTGCTGCCCATGAAGCCAGCCAGGTGAGAAACACACTGCTGGAAGCCTGCGGTGTAGATGGCAGGGAGAGCAGACCTGGAGTATGCTGCTGCTGCTGTGGGAATGGGGACGCCTGCCATGGAAACCTCACTGTGAATATCCTGTTGCACCTCCTTCGGCCCACACACAGCCTGGGTGGAACAATCTATTTAAAAAAAAGTGAACGGGTGGGAGAGGAGAGGGACATTTTTTATTTATTGTGAATTTTTGCAGACAATTTCATGCATTGCAGATGATCATTCACAACACACATAGGTCTAGAGCTAATTAGATAGACCTACCTTTGCTCATGCTTCGTTTGTCTGTCCTTTTTTGAAGATATTCTACAGCCAGGTCTAGAATCTCTGCTTTCTCCAGTTTGGGGTTCTGTAAACGCTGTGAGTGGTCAAGATTAATAGAGTGAATAGACTGCTTTGGATGGCCCTATAGACTCACAGACTACAACAATGAATGCTATATAGGATTGAAAAACTCACCGAATCTAATGTATAGTTCAGCAACAAAGTCCTTAGCTCGCTAAGACTCTGATTTATTCGGTCTCGTCTTTTCTTCTCTATAACCGGCTTTAACAACTGCATCGAGACAAGAGGGGGGAGCGAGGTGCAAATTGTAATCAAACTGATTTATGTTTGTATAGGCCTAGTTTACCTTAATTTAGGTACAGCCATAATACCATTCTGAAAAGCATAAGGCTATTATAATTCAATTTTTCCATGCATTTCCCATAGCCTACACATGACACATCTGAAAACATACCAACATCAGAGTTAAAAAATACCCGTTCCTACTCACCCTTTTTATACTTTTGGTATTATTCAGGTTTGAATTTCGAATTTTCTTCTTCATCATTGTGCCCATTTTTTAAGAAAAAATGTCCAGATGAAAAATGGCACGGACTGGTGAGATCCTTGCAGTTCGGGTCACGGGTGTTGACTGAATGGGGTGCGCAGTGCTAAACCAGTTTATATATCACAGAGGCCACAGAGATTGGTGTAGAGGTGACGGTGACGTAACTTAAAACTCCGAAAATTCTCTCCTGCAACTTCATTGTAATTTAAATAAAATTAGATAAATTAAGATAGTGTTTATGGGTGGGAAGTTTTAATGTCATGTAGTATTGTAATATTGTAATGTAATAATGGAGCAATGTACATTTGTATAATGCACAATATTTTGTTTGATGTAATGTTTTATCTCTGTCAGGACCCCAGGAAGAGTAGCTGCTGCCTTGGCAACAGCTAATGTGGATCCTAATAAAATACGAAATGCTAAACTAATGGGAAAATCCACTATTTCAAAGCTCTCTTGCTGAATAACATATGAGGCCATATTTGTCATTAATTTCGATTTTAATTTTGTATCTCTAATTCAAATTCTATTTAAAACTAGGCTAATCTGATAAACACCCGTCACCATACTAAATAATTATCAACAGTAGGATTAGTTCTTGTTTTTAGAGTTAGATTTGCTCGAAAGCAACAAAAAAAAATGTAAAATAGTCGGAAATCAGAGAGCGATGGAGAGAGCATGGTGATGAGTTGACACCTCTTGGATACATACTGTACGGGAAGACCATAGCAAATGTTTAACACCTAGGAAATCACATTTGGCTCTGTTTTTTACTGATCACGTTGTCGAATAACGAATTATTATTAGCCTATAGGCTATATCAGGGTTATAATAATGCTAAGCAGCAGATGCAGCAATGAAGAAAATAAAATGCTATTATGTTAAACAACACTAGTAGGTATTATGGCGACCCAGTTTGTTGTTTAAAGGGTCACAATTTTAGGTTGCATTTTCTCCTGTCTACAAATGCCATTTCGTTGTGTGTGCATCTGGCACCATGGAAGTGTGCCTATGGGAAAATATACTTTCTCATGGGAACAGTGAAGAAGTGACAAACAGGTGAATCGTTATGTTTTATGATGTGTGATATATCGGCACACTCCGTAAAGTGTCGTTATACTTACAGGCCAAGTGAGAACAGGACTGTTCCAGGGGAGAGGGTGGTGAATTCAATACACAACCCAGCTTACCCAATTAACCATAGGCCCACTATCACAATAATATTTATTGAAGTCACTACAATACCCACTGGGCACACACTGGTTGAATAAACGTTGTTTCCCATGTCATTTAAACAAAAAATGCAATGTTGAATCAACGTGGAAAACTGATTGCAATTTCATTTGCAATTTCGGGAATTAATTTTTGTCTATTTTCACCCAACTTTTAACCTATCCAATGACATGGTTCACATGTGTGTTGATTTCTCGTTGAATTCATTTTAGTTGACAGTTAAAATCAAATGTAAATCAAAACTGGACTTTGAACTGACGTCTGAGTCCAGTGGGTAATGTGCTATTTATACTATTTCAAGTGTAGGCTAACAAAATTATTGCAAGTGTAGTTTCAAGGTTAACAAAGGCCAAAGGATGTGCGTAAAAAGGTAAAGAACAATTCACTCCCTAATGATGCAGGTGTGATTGTGTGTGTGTGGTAGGGTGGGTGGGGCGGTCGGGTTTGGTTAATAGCTAATGGAGTGTCAAGGTAAGGTTGCACCTAGGTGTTAAGCGTGAGCGTGTGTATTTGCAGGAGTGGGCGGGTGTGTGGGTGCCATGAGCCATCTTTTGGAACAAGTGTGCCGCTTTTATGCACATTCTAAACAATGAGAAGGTCAAATCCAATTGTATTCGTCACATGTGAACTAACAGTGAAATGCTAACTTACGGGCCCTTCCCAACAAGGCAGAGAGAAATAAAATAGTGAAATAATAGAAAAGAAAAACACGTAATGATAAAAGTAATAATAGATACCCAATGAGTAACCATAACTTGGTTATTATATACAAGGGGTACCAGTACTGAGTCGATGTCCAGGGGTAAGAGGTAATTGAGTTATATATGTACATATAGGCCTAACCAGGAATAAAGTGACAGATAGGGTAGTAAACAGTAGCAGCAGCAGCGTATGTGATGAGTCAAAAAAAGTTAGTGCAAAAAGGGTAAATGCAGATAGTAGTTATTTGGTTAACTATTTAGCAGTCTTATGGCTTGGGGGTAGAAGTGGTTCAGGGTCATTTTGGTTCCAGGTGTGCATAGAGGTCGGTCTACAATGATGTCGATCAATTGTAGGCTATAAGAAGTTGAATATGTGAGTACGTGAACATTGAAGACCTTGCTTGGCTCCATCTTCCTTAGTTGAAAAATACAATCTCACACTCAATTCGTACAAATATGTACAAAAAGTATCTCAGCAGATTTCGTGCATTTTTGTGTGGCTTAATTTGTGTGAAAACACACACATTTTTGTGCAACTTAATTCGTAGGAAAAGACACAAAAATTGTGTGACTTAATTCATAGGAAAATACATTTTTTGGGGGCAAACTTCAGAACAATGTTTAAAAGTTATTGGAGCAATGCATTTTGGGCAACAGTGTTTCATTCATAGGAAAATACATTTTTGGGGGGCAAACTTCAGAACAATGTTTAAAAGTTATTGGAGCAATGCATTTTGGGCAACAGTGTTCTACACGTCTTTTTTTGTGTCCCACATTTATTTATATATAAAAAAAATTGCTCACTTTGCCACATATGAGCCCTGGTTAGAGTCCCTATTGCAGCTTTCACTTTCTTACGCTACGTTGGTGGCAGCGTTGGGATCACGTCCAGTCACGTCTAGTTATGTGATCTAGTGGTGGGAAGCATTCTGTTTTTCAACATTGTGTTGCGTGTAATTAAATTGATATATCTAGTGAACAATGGATAAGCAACAATGGGCGTGACGGATAGAAGTAGTCACTACAGGTGGGATCAAGCCTTACATCAAAGTTGCCTTAAGCTGAATGGCTTTTGCTATGCCCTGACCAGTTATTCAGAAGAAAATCGTCTATGACTAGACATTTACATAAGTTAACTTACCAGTGTGGACCCAAAACAAACACATTCTACACATCTACAAACTACCTGTATAAAGTGTTATTACAACCATGGTATTATTTTGTTATTGAAGCTTATATATCAAATAACCTGACAATGATCCACATCATATGGGTAGACAAATAATGTAAACGTCTTATGTAGAAAAACAGAACTATCCTTTTTTAGGATACAAACCAGTAATATGAGTCACTGTTGATCCATCCTGTTCTGATCTAATGAGATGGATGTAGGATTTTCTACGGCCTAGAATCAAGGCCTTTCCCAGTCCTGAAGGACAAAGCTAGGCCCCAATGATTCTCATTGGCAGAGACTGAACTCAAGTTAGGGGTTATATGTCAAACTCTCCTACACCATTTTGCCCAACACGTTATACCCCAGAGGTTGTAAATAAACCATTTTTAAGGTGATATAACTTGTATCATTTTTATAGGGCTTTGAAACCCATAGCCGAATGGCTTCAGATTGAGCATTTCTCAATGGAAATTGATGCTGACATTGAACATAGTTTAGGGTTAGGGTATTTCATGCCACTATTCACAATATCTTATACCCCATAGGTTGTAAATAAACCCCTTTTAAGCTGATATAACTTGTATCATTATTATAGGGCTGTGAAACCCATTGCCGATTTGCTTCAGACTGAGCATTTCTCACCATTTATTTACAGAGACCAATTTTCGTTTTATAACAGGTAGTGTCCATTTATTTACAGTAGTGTGTTGATTAGTTATTGCTTTCTTCAGTGGAAATACAGAATATGTATAAAAATGCCAAATATATCAAAGCTAAATCAAACAGAGATTTACGACTATTTAACCATGTTAATTATTACTGAAACATGCCAACTACAAACATTTAACCAGTTAAATATAATGAATACATGACAACTAGATACAAATATTTCATAAAAAATAATTCATACAAAAGTCAAGAGTTGGCTATAACATGAGTACAAACAAAGTGAGTGTGTGTTTATGTTTGTATGTGTGTGTACGTGTGTATTCTGGTGTGTATTATAATTTCCTATCATAAAAATATATCCCCATTCCCCAATCAAATACCTTCATCGATACCAAAAAAAAAAAAAATCTGTATTTTTTTCTCCAATCTGGCAACCCTCATAAAAGTTGACATAGCCTTGTATAAAATGCATTATGAAAGAAATGGTGTAATGTACACGAAAAAATGGAGCCCTGTATTAAATGCATTATTAAGAAAATGGTGTAATGTAGGCTCCATTAAATATGAACTGTGTTATGAAGAAAATCGTGTAAGCCTACTGTTGCCTACAGGAGAAAATTGTATTTCTGACTACAAATGCACCAGTGTCTCTGACTACAAATGCACCAGTGTCTGCTAAATGGCATATTATTATATTATTATTATCCCAAAGTATTAAGCGAAAACAAGCATAGAAAACAGTATTGGCATTAATACATTTAAAAAACAACGTAAGGCTACTATTATATTATAATCATTTCGGTGACAACCTGGTTGATTAACAATATTGGGTTGTTAACACGTTTGTATATTTATATAAATAAATGTGGGACACAAAGAAAGGCATTGTAGAACACCATTGCCCATCATGCATTGCTCTAATAATTGTTCAAAAGATTGTTCCGAAATTTGCCCCCCAAAAATATATTTTCCTATGAATGAAGTTGCACAAAATGTGTGTATTTTCCTATTAATTAAGTTGCACAAAAATGTGTGTATTTTCACACGAATTAAGCTACACAAAAACACACGAAAGCTGCTGAAATACTTTTTGTACATATATGCACGAATTGAGTGTGAGATTTTGTTGATATTTTAGCTTGCACCTTTGAATCCGAGCCATGTTGCCTCCTTTGTCTGCAGAGCCGACGCGCATGACCAGTTTCTATATTGGTTGGGACTTTCTCAAAGTGTCCAGGGGTCTCGAGACCCTATTAATAAAGGCCAGATGTCGCTAATTGCATTCCTTCAGTGGCGCAAGCAAGCGCGCTGTGTCCATCACTCCAGCTCGTTTATGGTGTGGGTTTATGGGACGTGCCTTGAAATTATCGATACCACTTTTGTTTTCTTGTCCTTTCTAGTGCAGGTGCACACTGAGCAGAAAGATGCTCTTTTAACCGATTATAAATAAAGGATTAACTTCAAGGACATGTTGGCAGACTATAGCCAAACAAGCTGATGGTGTTTGATAATGCCAAACGCATTTGTTTAAATCATCTGCAATTTTAAATTAATTTATCATTCATAGATTGTCTATATTATTGACATTTTGGTTGATATTTAGGCTACATTTTATAGCACATAATTAGGCTATTCCTTTATAAAGGCGTGGCTACAGCCTACACCTATCTCGCGCACGGCGCTCGCACACACAGGATTAAACAGAATTCATGATTACACCGAGCACTCACCAGTGACTAAGCCTTAAGAAAGAAGCTCTCTCTTTTTTGTTAAACGGAACTATCAGTGCCTCTTTAAATCCAGTTAATCTCTACGGGATGTCCCTGAACGGATCATTCCGTTGTTATCTCCACATGTCCCCATTATAATGGTGGGATCAGGGCCAGGGCCACAAATGTTTAGGGAACTCTCTATGAAACACGGTTTGTCTAAGCACTACTATTTTTCATTGTTGTCTGTAGGACAAATACTAACGGCCTAGCCCCTATATGATCAGTTTAATTGGATATATAGCCATGGGGCCTAGTTGCCTAGCCTAAGATGGTCAAATAAAGCAGTTTAACAGAATCAACGTTTCTGTGCGGATTCACCACAACGCCAGATTTCGTTTAATGGAGGTGTCCTCCCATAAAGGTATCACCTCTACGTGAAATCACCATTGGCACGAAGGCGGCCAGGTGCTGTGCGCAACGGCTGACTTGTGCAGAGGTTGAGATTTGTTGTGCTACCAGGGGTTTACAGAGTTTATATCACCACGCGTTAATGCGGTGGGCAGGGTGTCAATGATAGCTTTAAATGTCAATATAATATATCAATAAGTAGGCCTAGACTAGACCTTGATAGGCTGTTAGGCTAGTGGTCTCCAAGGTGAGCCATACGCAGGGTTTCTACTTTTCCCATACTTTCAAAGCGTTTATTAAGTAAAATGTCTGACTAAACATGGGCCCGAATGACGAGTTAAATGTGTGTTGCAGAGTGGCTGCAGCTCCGATGTCCGAAGCGTCTTCGCGTGTGCGAGATATCCGACCTTTACGCAGAGTCTCTGCTCTACTCATTCCGCTGCCCAGAGAACAGGCTACTCTGGCGAATTTCACTGATGAATGGAGAATGGTGCTCTTTTAATAAAGTTAGATCAAAGCTGAATCAATGTCTGCAAGATCACATAGGCTAATGATAGTATTATACATGACAGAACTGAATATAATAGCATAGTAGTTTATGACGTTACTGTAAGACAAAATATATAGGCTATTCAAATTAGAAGATTTCGAATGGTCCAATACGTATAATCCAATTGGGTCTTGAATTGAGATAGGTGAACACATCTTTGTGGTTAATGTCTTCCATCACCTTCTAATGGTCCTTATCCTACTATCAATGTATTCATGGTTAGAAATCGAACGTGTCCTTGATCTGAATTGTCGACCCTATTGTTGTAAGACAACGTTTTAGCATCTGTGGGACACCTGAATGGGACATTAGAGTCCCATCCAAATGCAAATCTAAGAAGTGGCCTATCATCATCCCAGACTCCAGGCCATCACACCAACATCAGCATGGATGTTGCTAGATTGTGGGGGATGAAATCATTTAAAAAATATCAGACATTTTAAGACAACCAATGATGGCTGTGTATAATGGCATGTGTGTGTTTAAGGCCAGCAACAGGCATAAACTACATTTTTGTCATTTAGCAGAAAATCTTATCCAGAGCGACTTACAGTTAGTGAGTGCATACATTTTTTATTTAATTTTTCATATTGGCCTCCGTGGGACTTGAACTCACAACCCTGGCGTTGCAAGCGCCATGCTCTACCAACTGAGCTACACTGAGCTACACTACAAAAGCAACATTAGAATAAAGATAACTCTGTTTTTAATATGAATTATAGCCTACGCTATATGATCCAATGTCATAGCCCCCTAACAATGTTTAACTGTCCTCATTGCTCACACAGACATAAACATGTTTGTAAAACAAAGGCCATATATTATAGATTCAGACATTCACTTTGGTCGGAATGTATTCTTTTATGAAAACTTAGAACCTCTTGGACTTGCACATTTCAACTTTCCGGCTATTAGCCTACTCTGTCGATAAAGACATCATCATCATTAATTTATCAAATTACATGATAAGCCTTCCCACTGGGCACACACTGGTTGAATCAACATTTCCACGTCATTTCAACGAAATTACGTTGAACCAACGTGGAATAGCCTAGAAATTGAATTGATTTTTGTGCCCAGTGGGCCATTTCTCAAATGAAATTAGGGTACAGGATTAGGCCTAGGCCTACTTTCTCAATAGTGTTATTCGATGCCAAGGGCGTGCGCATCTGGGATCAGGGGTGGTGCCCTTCTTGTATAAACCAATAGATATGCCTAGATGTATTGATTGTACACGTCGTGGTGGGCGATACCTGTAATCGAAATTAAGTAGAAGGGAGGGCGCGAATGGGCGTGGTTGTATTCTACTGCTTTTATAGATGTGAAGCGCCATTTACTTCACTGATTTTAGACAACATCTCGACATTATTTTGTCAGGAAAACAATGGAGACTGTGCTCCCAGATCAAAAAGACGTAAGAAGGGTAAGTAAAGCTTTTTCATTTTCATTCAGAGTTCATTATTTGGCATTTCTGTTGAATACAAATTAGGTGCATGCATGATAGGCTGTTTATTGCCACAAAACTCCTTCTGATTTTCATCAAGCCAAACCAGGGTAGTGGGTTCGATCCCCGGGACCACCCATACACAAAAATTTATGCACGCATGACTGTAAGTCGCTTTGGATAAAAGCGTCTGCTAAATGGCATATTATTATTAAAGTAAAGCTTAGTGATTTTACATATTTTTTTAGCAGCTTGGGTTGGGAAATTATTTTATAATTGAATCCGATGGTCTTAGGCTACTTAGTGAAGTGTTTTTTCTTTTTTACATCACGCACATAGTCTCAGGGGATATCCTGTTTTTGTCATTCAACCTTATACGTTAATAAACGAATAGGCCTAACTCAGGGATTTATACGTTCAGGTCCCCAAACCTCTCATGGAGAAACGGAGGAGAGATCGTATCAACCACAGTCTGGAAACCTTGCGACTTCTGTTGTTGGAGAACACACGTAATGAGGTGAGTCACATGAAGATGGTCTATTTTCCCTAATATAAATGTATTATTAATTCAATCTTAACCATTCATATATTATCTATGGTCATAACTGAGTGAGATTTCACATTTTATGTCACATCTGTGTCTTTTTTCGGAGTATTTTCAGATGTATTTATTTTGTACTTGTTTATTCAGAAACTGAAGAATCCCAAGGTGGAAAAGGCAGAGATTTTGGAGAGTGTGGTCAACTTCCTGAGGACAGAGCAGGAAGGAGAACAACAGCATCAGCCAATGAAAAGAGGCCACTCCAAAGATGGTGGGGAAGAGCAGAGGTCCCCCTGCAAGAGGAAGCAGCAGAACTACCGTGAGGGCATGAGGTCATGCCTACTAAGAGTCAGCCACTTTATAGCCACCAAGAGCCAGGAGTTGGATGAGCCCAGCCACGATGCTGATGCCCTACCTCAGAGGTCCCCCATGGGGCTCACCCATCCTCCATCATCTGCCCAGCTCCATGGTACATCACCTTCCACCCCCGACCAAACTCCTCTGCTTGGGCAGCAGCTGCCACAGCCTCACCCGGGCCCAGGTCTGACCAGGCCATCCCAGAGAACTGGCCTCGGTAACAGAGAGAGTCCTTCCCCCTCCAAGTCGTACATGGAGCACAGTGACTCTGTGTGGAGGCCATGGCCACAGCAGTGATAGACAGCCTCCAATGGTCTGCACAGTTGGGGTCCCAGTTCGGCACCGAAGATATGGTTGTAGAACTTCTAACAGCTGCCCACTCATCAACTGCCCAGCAGGAATGGGATGGAGAAGGTTGATTGGCAATAGGTAGTGATTGGGAGTGGAGTGGACGGTGATGGGAAGTGGAGTGGACAGTTCAAGGTGAGAAACGGTGGGAGCTGACTGTTACCTGTGTGACTCGGGTAGACTGACTGTGATTTGTTTAAATGTACATCTTGTATATATGGATGACTATATATGTTCACGATATGAACAGATACTGTTGTGGAAATGCAGATATGTCAATTGTTTCCATATGTCTACTATATATCAACAAGGGAAATATGGCAAACTGAATTTATGTTGAAACATTTTTTTGTGTGTATTTGAAAATACAAAAGGGATCAGATAACCAGGCATGTAACCCATTGTGTGTATTTTTCTCCCTTTGGGTTCAGACTTTTTCTCAGGCATGTCTGCTGATTGTATTTGTAATTTTTTTACCACAACTTTAGAATGTTGATAATTTTTTAGGAGGCTGAAATACCACAAGTCTTTTCTATTTTTTGGAGACACTGAAGGCAAACGAGGTGTTTGACTCTCAAAAGTATCTTTTAAAATATATTTCTTACCTTTGTTGCCTTGCTATGGCACAAGACTTTGTGTGGTGATATATTATTAGACAATATATTCTCATATTAACCTTGATTAAAATAAAAATGTTCTTATTGTTTTAAGGGCATATAAGATAACAAACTGCATTCAACTATATTTTGGTTTTTGATGAGTGGTTTAACATTTTGCTAGTCTTGCTGGTTTAACATTGTGCAAGTCTTGCTAAAAGGTGTTTTGTCCACGTGAGAAATACTGACATCCTGTTTATGTTAAACATGGTAAAACAATGTTGTCCTATATATATTTTTATATTAAAATTGAATGAAAGTTGGCTCTTTGTTGACTGCTACGTCTGTTTGCTCTAAATGTTCAACTTCCTGAACCATCAGACAACATTGTCCCACATTGTTAGTGTGAATGGCCTGGACCTGGATTTGAGAACAGTCCTGACATTTTTTAGGTGACAAGACCATATATGTCAGACAAGACCACCATTAAAACAAACGGTGCACTTTACGCTGGTATGGGCAGACATTGAGATGCAGAGGAGTGAGCATCCAACCTGCTCTGATCTCAAGTCTCAGGCGTGGAGAGGTAGATCAGGGGTCATTCGCAGCTTGTCCACATTCATTGAATAGAAAATATTCAAGGGTAGTAGGCCAGACTCTTATATTACAATTTAGTCATTTAGCAGACACTCTTATCCAGAGCAACTTACAGTAGTGAGTGCATACATTTTTCGTACTGGTCCCCTGTGGGAATCGAACCCACAACCCTGGTGTTGCAAGCACCATGCTCTACCAAATGAGCCACACGGTCCAATAATTGAAAAGTCAATCATTAAGATCTATTTATTTAAACAAGTTGGTCCTATAGAGGTTGGAAGGCTTCTTCACCAAGAGATACCTGGTGAACATGTCTGCCATACAAGATACATACGATAAGACTTGCACCTTGTATAGAGCACTATAGGTACCATGAAGTTACATTAGACCTCATAGCTCTGCAGTCAAATCACATATTATTCACGTCATATTTTTGTGTGGAAACTGATGAAGATTGACTTATCAATTTATGTTAAAATACAGTGAGGTCCAAAAGTATTTGGACAGTGGACAGTGACCTGGCTCGCAGTCGGCGTTCCATTTTATCCCAAAGGTGTTCAATGGGGTTGAGGTCAGGGCTCTGTGTAGGCCAGTCAAGTTCTTCCACACAGATCTCGACAAACTGTTTCTGTATGGACCTCGCTTTGTGCACAGGGAGCATTGTAATGCTGAAACAGGAAAGGGCCTTCCCCAAACTGTTGCCAGAAACTTGGAAGCATAGAATCGTCTAGAATGTCATTGTATGCTGTAGCGTTTTCCCTTCACTGGAACTAAGGGGCCTGAACCATGAATAACAGCCCCAGACAATTATTCCTCCTCCACCAAACTTTACAGTTGGCACTATGCATTGGGGCAGGTAGCGTTCTCCTGGCATCCGCCAAACCCAGATTTTCCACAGCTCCAGAGTCCAATGGCAGCAAGCTTTACACCACTCCAGCCGAACCTTGGCATTGCACATGGTGATCTTAGACTTGTGTGCGGCTGCTCGGCCATGGAAACCCATTTCATGAAGCTCCCGATGAACAGTTCTTATGCTGACGTTGCTTCCAGAGGCAGTTTGGAACTCAGTAGTGAGTGTTGCAACTGAGGACAGACAATTTTTACGTGCTACGCAATTTAGCACTCTGCGGTCCCGTTCTGTGAGCTTGTGTGACCTACCACTTCGCAGCTGAGCCGTTGTTGCTCCTAGACGTTTCCACTCTAGCAGGGCAGAAATTTGACGAACTGACTTGTTGGAAAGGTGGCATCCGATGACGGTGCCATGTTAAACGTCACTGAGCTCTTCAGTAGGGCCATTCTACTGCCAATGTTTGTGTATGGAGATTGCATGGCTGTGTGCTCGAGTTTATACACCTGTCAGCAACGGGTGTGGCTGAAATAGCCGAATCCACTAATTTGACGGGGTGTCCACATACTTTTGTATACATAGTGTATTTATGCCTCTGTAACTTTCTCGATTCATTATTCACGATTCATTAACGATTATCCCTAATCATGGTAGCATCCACCTTAATGTAAAAGTGTTTAGAAACATATTATATTCTTATTTACAATAAAAGTGACTCCAAAATGACACAATACATTATTCAACATTAATTTCTATTGGGTACAAAATAATCTACACAACCTAAACACAACCAAAACAAACTGCAAATGCATCCAACAAGTTTGTAGGGTCACAAGCTTGATGTAGTCATTGCGTTCTAGGAATATGGGACCAAATACTAAACGTGTAAATTGCTGGAGTTAAGAGCCAAAACAACAACAAATGTGTCACTGTGCAAATACTTTTGGACCTCACTGTAGTCTCCAATTGGATTTGAAGGAGCTTTGTGCGTAAAAGGCCTATTAGAAAGTTGTCATCAGTGAATATATTTTGCATATGTCAAATCCAACAGTAGCAATATTAATGTTGTATAGCATTCCATAGAGTACAATATTAAAATATTGTTATAGCTAAACATGAGCTTGCTATTTGTAAGTATAATTTTTTTTTCGCCTCATTGGATTATCAGTGTGTCCACAATTGCATATTACAACTCCTACATTCTCCAAGGCCTCACTTGTGTCTATAGTTATACCTTACATCAAAAGAGGAGTTAGTCCCGCTATGTCGCGCCCTGAACAGGACGCGCTATTGAATGGAGCTTTGGACTGCTTTGACACCCATGGATAAATCCATAAATAAACGGGTTAAAAGCGAAAATCAGATTAAGGATTCATTTGAAGGGGATCTTTCTCCAAGCTGACTAGAATAGCGTGTTAAATGGTTATTATTGTCGGAATCCATCACTAAAACGCATTTACCAGCTCTGTGGTAAATGGATTAAATGAGGCAGAGGACTTATTTTCTAGCCTAGAATTTCCCACTGAGGATGTGTTGGTCAAAGCGCACTAAAGAATAAGACACCGATAAATAGTAAAGAGCATTTAGTCTATCCACACAACAAATAAAAATAAACGAAACATGTTAGTTTGATGTTATAGCTTCACGTTACATTTACATGACCACATATGTAGGCTAATTATGATTTGAAGACGAGTCAGTAAATTAGTGTTTAGAGAACGATACTTTTTTGACATATTGTTAAATCAAAACCCATCGTTGTATAATGTTTTTTTTCTGCCACAGAAATTAGTAGATTGTCATCTGTTCAGCGCCCACGTTCCGGTCTCGTGTTGGCACGAGAGCCACGCGTTCAGTAGCCTACCTGAGATGTTTCAAACCATCTAGCTGTCAAATATAGTTAATCTTTACCTCAAACTACACAGATGGTGTAGTAAATAGTTGCGTTTCTACGAAGGTCAAAATTATTACTTATTTGTCAATAGGATGATATTACGCAAGACAATTAGGCCTACACACCACATTGCAGTAGCATTATGCACAACATATCAAGGTGAAACCTTTCTCATTTTAAAACCATGAGTAGGCTACCTGAATCTCAGGGCAAGTATTGGCAAAGATTTGAGTCAAAATCCATGTACCTTAGCCTCAGCTCAGTCTTTGGAAAGTATTTGGGAAGTTATTTTTTAATTAACAACAACTCCAGCTTCATAAAAGACTATTATTAATTTCCCGCGTGGGTAGGCTACATATGGAGGAAAGTTCTTAATAGGCCTTTATTAAGATTTGTTATTGAATATGCCAGTGTGTCAAATGTATTGCCATATGAGAACCAGCGTTCGCACTAATTTGCTGACCCATTGACCTCGAAGAGATGATAAAAGATACATGATGTGAGCGAAGCATACAGGCCATTCCCACGGCCCCATGCATGCACGTGTGAAGTACGTAAGGAGAGAAAATAGCGAAGTAAATGGCACCTTTTTGTTTTTGCCAACGGGAGTAAATTTCATCAGGTATCAAACCATTTGGCTGTTGTCTCTCGCAATGCATGAACCGAATCCCACACACAAACAGCGCAAACGAGAGTAATCTGGTCAATTTTAGACCTTCCTCTAATTCGAATCTTTTTTTTTCAACCGTTATAAAACGAATGCATAATTGTCGATTAATTCATCCCAAATATGTCCCTTTGTCCAGATTGTTGACTGAAAATAGAGATCTTTCTGTTTGCATTCTTGGCATCTTCATACAGTAGCCTATATAATAACCAAAGTCCACTCCCTTACGCACCGTCCACAATCAATGATCATGATAATTGATCACAATTATAATGAAGAACAGAAGGCAGACGAATAGAGAATTCCAATAGGCATATATTTTAATTGACTAGGCTAAATGCCTGAGAAAATATTAACACTTCGATAGAAGGGAAAGGAAAAGTTAGCATTTAATACCTTGGCACAAAGGATTTGCCACCATCATTTCTGCCACGTGTTATAGCACCTGAGGTGTTAAAACGTTTGCATGCACCCACGAACCAAAAAGGTGCTCTTGGAATAGCCTACATAAAAAGTAGGCTCGTGCGCTGAAAACGGCTTCCACGCACCCCATGGAACATGAATAACAAAACGCCAACTCGTCTCTGTCGGCTACTCCCGCTGTCTACCAGACTTTATCAAACAATTTGCAGTAGGCCAGAATGTTGCCCAAATGTAATGGGTTTTAATCAAAGTGTTTAGAGGGGCAATCTGCAGGTGCTACATCCATTTATTTTACTTGATTCTTTAATAATATAACTTATAAATGCCTCGTGAGCTTAGTTCAACTGTCGAACCCAAAATCTAAGCTTGTTATACTCCAATGTTTGTAAACAAAGTAAATGTAAACAAACACTATATAGCCTCAAAGCATGGTTCAAACTGTTATTATGACATCATGGATGGTCAGTTCTTGCATCCATATCTCTGTCTATGAATTTGAGAGGTTACATTTCTCCACACCCATCGCTAAGCTTTTTACCGAAACGGGCGGATTTCTCCTTTAAAGTTTTTAAATAAAAATTGCGGATTTTCTCTCATTGTCCTATTTTAGTCTTTGAAATAAAAAATAGATTGTACGATTAAGCAACAAACGAGCCTTCATAGAACAGGGCATGGTCTGAACAATCTACTGCCCTGACGAACCCATATACCACTTCTGATTTGTGGTCTGGAAGAGACTAGAGAGGACTCAGTGTCAGACACACAATAGGCTACTATTGTAAAAAGACAAAACGAGTGGATTTGCAAGATGAAACCTTAATCAGTAACTTAATCTGACACCACAATTCCTGCTAGAAAGGTACAATATGTGATTTTAAACTTTTCATTTTCCCCATGTTTGATTCTATATCTTAAATGTGTCTTTGATGTTGTTGAAACAACCCTCTCTCTCATTAGTCAGATTGTATTATTCTTGACAGTTTCTCAAGCCACAAGTGGAGAATCATTGCAGAGAGAGAATGATCAGAAGCTTGGAGACCCTAAGAACCCTTCTTCTGCAGGGGCCACAGCATTTAACATTTAACATTTAAGTCATTTAGCAGACGCTCTTTTCCAGAGGGACTTACAAATTGGTGCATTCAACTTAGGATAGCCAGTGGGACAACCACCACTGGGGGAGGGGGGTGTAGAAGGATTACTGTTAGACTATTCCAGGTATTCCTTAAAGAGGTAGGGTTTCAAGTGTCTCCGGAAGGTGGTCAGTGACTCCGCTGTCCTGGCGTCGTGGGCGAGCTTGTTCCACCATTGGGGTGCCAGAGCAGTGAATAGCTTTGACTGGGTATGGTCAACATCTCCCCTTCAGGTATGGTCAACATCTCCCCTTCTTCTGTAGGGGCCACAGCATCAGGTATGGACAACATCTCCCCTTCTTCTGCAGGGGCCACAGCATCAGGTATGGACAACATATCCCCTAACATTATATTTTCTGATCTCCAGAGTTTGGCCAGCTGTCGCATGGAGAAGCCAGGCAGAGATGTTGGAACACACAGTCCTTTTCCTGAAGAGCAGAGGAACTGGAACACACAGTCCTTTTCCTGAAGAGCAAAGATACTGTGTGCAGAGGCCTAGTCAGTTTCAGGAGGGCTTCTCAGCCTGCATGCAGAGGGCTAGTCAGTTCCTAAAGATTAAGGGGGAGCACCTAAGGGTGGACAGGGATTTAGCCACAGTGCTCTCCCATCATCAACTGGCCCAGGTCCCCAGTCAGAACTACAGATCCTCAGCCACTCCAGCCCAGACCCAATTCAGGATGCTTCCAGTGCCATCACATGAGCAGAATTAGCATCATAACAGGCAGAGCCTCTGTGTTGGTCTTGGAGATGCATAATCTCCCCAGGACAAGACATCATCTCCCCAGGACAAGATATCACCGGCACAAAGAGACCCCATAGACCAGTTTCTGTATGACACCAGTCCCCTCCCGCCATACAGATCCACCCTGTGTGGAGACCATGGCCCTAAATACGGTTGGGTAGATAGACTGACTTTACTGAATTTGTGTCTGAAAATATTATATGTACATATTCTGTAAATAGACTGACGGAGTATATTATATATTATTGCAAGCTGTCATTTAAAATATATTTATTTATTTATTTTTAATATGTTGGTGCACTGAAAATCCAATAGGACTCACCATGTAATATATGTATACACTGAGTGTACAAAACATTAAGAACTTGTGTATGTGTACCATTCAGAGGGTGAATGGGCAAGACAAAAGATTTGAGAGACTTTGAACAGGGTATGGTAGTAGGTGCCAGGCGCACTGGTTTGTGTCACGAACAACAACGCTGCTGGGTTTTTCACGCTCAATAGTTTCCTGTGTGTATCAAAAATGGTCCAGCACCCAAAGGACATCCAGCCAACTTGACACAATTGTAGGAAGCATTGGAGTCAACATGGGCCAGCATCCCTGTGGAACGCTTGTGGAGTCCATGCCTTGACAAATTGAGGCTGTTCAAATCAAAATCACATTTTATTGGTCACATAAACATATTTAGCAGATGTTCTTGCGGGTGTATCAAAATGCAACTCAATATTAGGAAGGTGTTCCTAATGTTTGGTATTCTCAGTGTATATTGAAAGTTATGTATTTTCAGATTAATGAAAGATAACATATTTTCAGCTGAATGAAAGATAACATAAACATTACCAGTCAAAAGTTTGGACACACCTACTCATTCAAGAAGGATTACTTTATCCTATCCCAGATATTCCTTAAAGAGGTGGGGTTTCAAATGTCTCCGGAAGGTGGTGAGTGACTCCGCTGTCCTGGCGTCGTGAGGGAGCTTGTTCCACCATTGGGGTGCCAGAGCAGCGAACAGTTTTGACTGGGCTGAGCGGGAACTATGCTTCCGCAGAGGAAGGGGAGCCAGCAGGCCAGAGGTGGATGAACGCAATGCCCTCGTTTGGGTGTAGGGACTGATCAGAGCCTGAAGGTATGGAGGTGCCGTTCCCCTCACAGCTCCATAGGCAAGCACCATGGTCTTGTAACAGATGCGAGCTTCAACTGGAAGCCAGTGGAGTGTGCGGAGGAGCGGGGTGACGTGAGAGAACTTGGGAAGGTTGAACACCAGACGGGCTGCGGCATTCTGGATGAGTTGTAGGGGTTTAATGGCACAGGCAGGGAGCCCAGCCAACAGCGAGTTGCAGTAATCCAGACGGGAGATGACAAGTGCCTGGATTAGGACCTGTGCCGCTTCCTGTGTAAGGCAGGGTCGTACTCTCCGAATGTTGTAGAGCATGAACCTACAGGATCGGGTCACCGCCTTGATGTTAGCGGAGAACGACAGGGTGTTGTCCAGGGTCACGCCAAGGCTCTTCGCACTCTGGGAGGACACAACGGAGTTGTCAACCGTGATAGCGAAATCATGGAACGGGCAGTCCTTCCCCGGGAGGAAGAGCAGCTCCGTCTTGCCAAGGTTCAGCTTGAGGTGGTGATCCGTCATCCATACTGATATGTCTGCCAGACATGCAGAGATGCGATTCGCCACCTGGTTATCAGAAGGGGGAAAGGAGAAGATTAGTTGTGTATCGTCAGCGTAGCAATGATAGGAGAGGCCATGTGAGGATATGACAGAGCCAAGTGACTTGGTGCATAGCGAGAATAGGAGAGGGCCTAGAACTGAGCCCTGGGGGACACCAGTGGTGAGAGCACGTGGTGCGGAGACAGCTTCTCGCCACGCCACTTGGTAGGAGCGACCGGTCAGGTAGGACGCAATCCAAGAGTGAGCCGCGCCGGAGATGCCCAGCTCGGAGAGGGTGGAGAGGAGGATCTGATGGTTCACAGTATCAAAGGCAGCAGACAGGTCTAGAAGGACAAGAGCAGAGGAGAGAGAGTTAGCTTTAGCAGTGCGGAGAGCCTCCGTGACACAGAGAAGAGCAGTCTCAGTTGAATGACCAGTCTTGAAACCTGACTGGTTTGGATCAAGAAGGTCATTCTGAGAGCGATAGCAAGAGAGTTGGCTAAAGACGGCACGCTCAATAGTTTTGGAAAGAAAAGAAAGAAGGGATACTGGTCTGTAGTTGTTGACATCAGAGGGATCGAGTGTTGGTTTTTTGAGAAGGGGTGCAACTCTCGCTCTCTTGAAGATGGAAGGGACATAGCCAGCGGTCAAGGATGAGTTGATCAGCGAGGTGAGGTAGGGGAGAAGGTCACCAGAGATGGTCTGGAGAAGAGAGGAGGGGATAGGGTCAAGCGGGCAGGTTGTTGGGCGGCCTGCAGTCACAAGTCACAAGATTTTATCTGGAGAGAGAGGGGAGAAAGAAGTCAAAGCATAGGGTAGGGCAGTGTGAGCAGGACCAGCAGTGTCATTTGTCTTAACAAACGAGGATCGGATGTCGTCAACCTTCTTTTCAAAGTGGTTGACGAAGTCATCCACAGAGAGGGAGGGGGGGGATTCAGCAGGGAGGAGAATGTGGCAAAGAGCTTCCTAGGGTTAGAGGCAGATGCTTGGAATTTAGAGTGGTAGAAAGTGGCCTTAGCAGCAGAAACATATGAAGAAAATGTAGAGAGGAGGGAGTGAAAAGATGCCAGGTCCGCAGGGAGTCTAGTTTTCTTCCATTTTCGCTCAGCTGCCCGGAGCTCTGTTCTGTGAGCTCGCAATGAGTCATCAAGCCACGGAGCTGGAGGGGAGGACTGACTATGTGAATCAGGCCTTCATGGTCGAATTGCTGAAAAGAAACCACTACTAAAGGACACCAATAAGAAGAAGAGACCTGCTTGGACCAAGAAACACGAGCAATGGACATTAGAACGGTGGAAATGTGTCCTTTGGTCTGGATTCCAAATTGGAGATTTTTGGTTACAACTGCCGTGTCTTTGTGAGATGCAGTGTGGGTGAATGGATTATCTCCGCATGTGTAGTTCCCACCATAAAGCATGGAGGAGGAGGTCTTATGGTGTAGGCGTGCTTTGCTGGTGACACTGTCTGTGATTTATTTAGAATTCAAGGCACACTTAACCAGCATGGCTACCACAGCATTCTGCAGCAATATATGCCATCCCATCTGGTTTGGGCTTAGTGGGACTATCATTTGTTTTTCAACAGGACAATGACCCAACACACCTCCAGGCTGTGTAAGGGCTATTTTACCAAGAAGGAGAGTGATGGAATGCTGCATCAGATGACCTGGCCTCCACAATTCCCCGACCTCAACCCAATTGAGATGGTTTGGGATGAGTCGGACGGCAGAGTGAAGGAAAAGCAGCCAATAAGGGCTCAGCATATGTGGGAACTCCTTCAAGACTGTTGGAAAAGCATTCCAGGTGAAGCTGGTTAAGAGAATGCTGTCATCAAGGCAAAGGGTGGCTATTTGAAGAATCTCAAATATAAAATATATTTTGACTTGTTTAACACTTTTTTGGTTACTACATGATTCCATGTCTGTTATTTCATAGTTTTTATGTCTTCACTATTATTCTACAATGTAGAAAATGGTAAAAATAAAGAAAAACCCTTGAATAAGTAGGTGTGTCCAAACTTTTGACTGGTACTGTATATTAAATGACTGAAAGAAAACATATATTCAGATGAATGAAAGATAATATATTTTCAGATGAATGAAAGATAACATATATATTTAGATGACTGTCAAGACAATTTTTTGTTGTTGATTTAATTGTTAAAATTACTCACACAATGCAAGAGCCCTTATCAGTATCCACACAATGCAAGAGCCCTCATCCATATCCACAAAAATGATAAGAATCATGGATATCTTGCAGTGAAATGTATAGGCCTAATTTATTTATTGAAAATATTTTTCTCTTTGACAACTGAGATCCAATGTATTCTAATATTTTTATAGTCTTACAAATAAAATACAAATGTCAAATCACCTCAGTCTTGTGTATTTGCATCTGTGTCTTGATTCATAATTTTTAGTACTTTCTTGATTTGAAAAAAAGTTTTAATTGCAAAAAAGGTGAGTAGCACACACACACACAAATTTTTTACCAGCAGAATAAATTGAAGCAATATGGGTCTTGTTGGAGAAGTGGAAGTTTCATGAAATGAATTAGACTAAGATTGAGAATTTTAATTCCCCATGGAGACACTTCCCACCGGGCAAAAACTGGTTCAATCAACGTTGTTTACAGGTCAGAAAGATCTATGTGCTGACGTTGAAACAACGTGGAAAACTGATTGGATTTGAAAAAAGGCATCAATGTAAGGGAATTTAGTCTTTTTTTCACCCAACTTTTTACCTAAATCCAAAGACATGGTGACATTTTGTGTTGAATTCACGTTAGTTAACAACTCAACCAAATGTAAATCAAAACTAGACGTTGAACTGACATTTGTGCCCAGTGGGTTCATTCTCATCTGAACCTCTTGAAATGAGTAGCCTAAACTATGCGTAATTCGATGGTTGGTGTGGTACAGTTTCACCTTTCTTTTCCTTTCCCATGGGAATCTCTATAGCGGGAGTTACATTTGCACTTGTAAAAGTGACATCGTTCGTATTTTCTCGACTGGTAGTTTGACAGTCTCTTTGCTGCAACTAAAGTGCGAATGTTATCCAAGGCGCGTATGGCGCAGGTTTGCCAGATTTACCGCCAAGGGAAAAGTAAAGTGAACCAAACCGAGGGATCTTGCACGAGAATGATGTTCACCTGTTGTTACTAGGCCTACTTGTGGTCATGGGTTAGTCTGAGATCCTTAGCCATGACATCAATGATATTATATGCTGCTGCGGTGCCAAGAATGCAGAGAGATGATTCTTCAGTGAGGATTGGTAGGTCTATAGGTTTACCTCGTCCGCAGGCTGGATTGGGAGGAAGTGTCTGGTGAACGAGGTCCCTATATGCTGTCATGTGGGCTATCATAGAATAATTATTCACAATTTTCATGTGGGCTATCATAGAATAATTATTCACAATTTTCTACAAGAATGACTTGGCTAAACTGGTGCGTAAAAGTGTCCTTGAATTCAAATGACGTACTATAATGTTTTAGCCTAACGTTTAATGTAGCGTACGCCTTAACTGTGTTCCATTCTATGAATAGCTACTTTATTTATTTGCTGTGCCCGTCTTAAATTGAGGGATTTCAGAGGGTGAGGTTTGGTGGAGGAATATTGGTTTGCAGACCTTTGCTGTGCGCCGTTTTCAGGCTCATTATTCATGCTGGTTAAATCCTCTGCAGGAGGGCAATGAAGGGGCAATGGTCTTTCTCCGCTGGATATTAATTGCGGGGGACGGTGCACAATGCGGTCGCCGCTGTGCTCTATCCACTTTTCATTGAAATAGGAATGGAGACCGGAGCTGCGGGGGGTGCGCGCTTTATGTGAGCGGGGACACGCCCCCTTTGCTCGAGCGCAGTGCTACCAGTGCGGTTTGAATGAGATTCTTCCGGTCAACATCTGGTCGCCTGGTCCGCTTGCCTGCCTCTGTAATTAGAGCAAATGTCTCGCTCCAGCAAACGACTCCCCACCCCGTTAATTCAAGTCGTGGCAGGACCACCACGGGGTTCCTAAAACACCTTTTAACGGGAGCAAGGCTAAATGGGTATCTTTAAACCAATGTGGGGTAAAAACTTGGAAAAGTATGTTATGGGAGATATGACTTCAAAAATGGTGTTGGGATGATATTATCAGAATGTAACTTGCCTAGCCCAGAATCCTCTGAAGGGAAACTGACGTGTGTTGTGCATAGCCCATAGTTGAATGATGCATTACCTGGCTTAAAGTTAACATAACATTTACTTTATGATCTGATTAAATACAATTTACGTATAATTTGTTATGAACCTGCAACACAAACAACTGTCAGGGACTAAGAGATGGAGTCCAGCAGCATAATGATGATTTTAGCTACCATGGCAGTCAGTACATGTCCAACAGTACAGTGTAACGTTCTTTCAAATTGACAAAAATCTGAAGCCTTTTGTAAAAAGGATGTGCTCAATAGCTGTCAAGCCAACATTGGGTTTATCATTGTAGCAACTATGAAGCTGAGGATGTCAGGGAGTCAATGGGATCTGTGGCGCCATCTTGTGGTATAAAGTGGTGGTGTAGAACGCTAAAAAGGACACTGACTCTTACATTACATGGGCCTACATTATTTAGTGCCTCAACAGGCTGGGGAAACTATCTGTAAATATATGTTGTTTAAGACTTATTCAGTGAATTTGCATCATTCTCCATTAGTTTGATCTCTTTTGTCCCCAACTTCTTGACTAGCCATATTCAATAATTGATGGAATTTAATAGAGTTGCTGTGGCAACATTTTAGCTTGGTTGACACCAGACCACGTGGCAGAACTCGAGCTGTCAATTTAGCCAGGAAAGTAACATTCTAGGCTTATGCATAAAATTCAACATAAGTATCAATCATCCCCCATGGCCCTGACAGCAATACATATTTCACTCACTCATCCCTGACCCGCTGGATGGCTCATGGGGCACAAACAAGGCTATCCACTTCTGTCAGTCTCTGGCCATCTTCTGTCAGTCTCTGGCCATCTTCTGTCGGTCTTTGGCCATCTTCTGTCAGTCTCTGGCCATCTTCTGTCGGTCTTTGGCCATCTTCTGTCAGTCTCTGGCCATCTTCTGTCGGTCTTTGGCCATCTTCTGTCAGTCTCTGGCCATCTTCTGTCGGTCTTTGGCCATCTTCTGTCGGTCTTTGGCCATCTTCCCCACCATGCCCCAGCTCCAATGCATATACACTACCAGTCAAAAGTTTGGACACACCTACTCATTCAAGGGTTTTTATTTATTTATTTATTTTTACAATTTCTTACATTGTAGAATAATAGTGAAGACATCAAAACTATGAAATAACACATATGGAATCATTTAGTAACCAAAAAAGTGTTAAACAAATCAAAATATATTTTACATTTGAGATTCTTCAAATAGCCACCCTTTGCCTTGGTGACAGCTTTGCACATTCTTGGCATTCTCCAGCTTCATGAGGTAGTCACCTGAAATGCATTTAAATTCACAGGTGTGCCTTGTTAAAAGTTGATTTGTGTAATTTCTTTCCTTCTTAATGCGTTTGAGCCAATCAGTTGGATTGTGACAAGGTAGGGGGGTATACAGAAGATAGCCCTATTTGGTAAAAGACCAAGTCCATATTATGGCAAGAACAGCTAAAATAAGCAAAGAGAAACGACAGTCCATCATTACTTTAAGACATGAAGGTCAGTCAATACGGAAAATGTCAAGAACTTTGAAAGTTTCTTCAAGTGCAGACGCAAAAACCATCAAGCGCTATGATGAAACTGGCTCTCATGAGGACCGCCACAGAAATGGAAGACCCAGAGTTACCTCTGCTGCAGAGGATAAGTTCATTAGAGTTACCAACCTCCGAAATTGCAGCCCAAATAAATGCTTCCCAGAGTTCAAGTAACAGACACATCTCAACATCAACTGTTCAGAAGGGACTGTGTGAATCAGGCCTTCATGGTCGAAATTTCAGCAAAGAAACCACTACTAAAGGACACCAATAAGAAGAAGAGACCTACTTGGGCCAAGAAACACGAGCAATGGACATTAGACCGGTGGAAAATTGTCCTTTGGTCTGGAGTCCAAATTTGAGATTTTTGGTTCAAACCGCCATGTCTTTGTGAGACGCGGTGTGGGTGAATGGATTATCTCTGCATGTATAGTTCCCACCGTAAAGCATGGAGGAGGAGGTGTTATGGTGTGGGGGTGCTTTGCTGGTGACACTGTCTGATTTATTTAGAATTCAAGGCACACTTAACCAGCAAGGCTACCACAGCGATACACCATCCCATCTGGTTTGGGCTTAGTGGGACTATCCTTTGTTTTTCAACAGGCCGAAGACCCAACACACTTCCAGGCTGTGTAAGGGCTATTTTACCAAGAAAGAGAGTGATGGAGTGCTGCATCAGATGACCTGGCCTCCACAATCCAACTGAGATGGTTTGGGATGAGTCGGACAGCAGAGTGAAGGAAAAGCAGCCAACAAGTGCTCAGCATATGTGGGAACTCCTTCAAGACTGTTGGAAAAGCATTCCAGGTGAAGCTGGTTGAGAGAATGCCATGAGTGTGCAAAGCTGTCATCACGGCAAAGGGTGGCTATTTGAAGAACCTCAAATATATTTAGATTTAACACTTGTTTGGTTACTACATGATTCCATGTGTTATTTCATAGTTTTGATGTCTTCACTATTATTCTACAATGTAAAAAATAGTAAAAATAAAGAAAAACCTTTGAAGGAGTAGGTGTGTCTAATCTTTTGACTGGTACTGTATGTTCCAAATAATGTCTAGAACAGGACTGCCCAACCCTGTTCCTGGAGAGCTACCGTCCTGTAGGTTTTTGCTCCAACCCTAATCTAGCACACCTAATTCTAATAATTAGCAGGTTGATAGGATGAATCAGGTTAGTAACACCTGGGGTTGGAGCGAAAACCTACAGGAGGGTAGCTCTCCAGGAACAGGGTTGGGCAACCCTGGTCTAGAACATGCACTGTATTTTACTAGTGACCAGGAAAAAGGTGGACAACAAAGCATTTAATCACAAATAAAGAAAAACCATTTATTTATAATAATAACAGCAACAGAAGTCACACTAACACCCAGCACAGCTGCATACAATAAGTACAAAGGACAATAAGTCATTGGATTTATGGCAATATTGTTGGGTGAGTAGCAAAGCTCTGCGGCTGGATTCAGTGCTTTTCTTTCTCCCAGTATGTGTGCGTGTGTGTGTGTGCGTCCATGCCACCTGCTGGTCAGGCCTTGCCCACAGCCAGGCCCTGAGCCCTCTGGTATTCTTGCTGCAGACTAGACAGGACCTCACGGTGCTGATCAGACTTCTTCTCCATGTCCTTTAGTAGAGTCTCGTATCTTTGACTACAGCCCAAAACAGACAGAAAAATGTGTTACACCTCTGGACGAGATACTTTATACTTTGGGCGATAAACTGTTGTTATTTCGCAAACGTTATGCAGTTATTAAAATGAATACACATTATCTTTCAGACTCACATCTCCCCATTTATGTATTCTAGCCTCTTTGCCACAGTGGCTTTGGCTTCCTCCAAGTCTTGCTTCACCAGAACTGGACCTATAAGCTTGTAAACTGTGTTCTGGGTGTCCAACAAGTCCAACTCCTGAAAGATGGAAATGAAGTGTATCAGCAATGGAAAATATACTGGGATTCATTCATACTTGACTGAACATCCATTGTGAAATCTCAACGCCACAGTAGAAGGATAGAGATGTGTACTCACCTCTTTGACTATATTATTCTCTGTCACCTGAGCCTCCAGTTTCTGCCTGGCTGACATGCTCTTACTAACATCTACAGGGAATAAAAGCAACGTTAGCAAATCAGTGTGGGTCTTGATATCCACATGTAAACAATTACAACTTTGGGTACACGAGGACAAGTGATACTCAGTGATGTATATGGAACATAGCTAATATCCATGTTTATGGTAATAGTATGCAATATAGGGTGTGCTGTATAGGGTGTAGCCAACTGTACAAACTATGGATCTTACGACGACCTATTATTGGGATGGAAGATCAGAGGGGTATACTACAAAGCAGGTTCAAGGTGTTAGCCAGCTAACACTCCTGAATATTCTGAAACAACTTTTTAGTTTTTATAAAGATAAGCTTGAAATGGGTATGGAAGATCAGCTGGCAAAGGGCAGTTGTCTAACGTTAGATGTCAACAATAATGCACATTTAGCAAGTTACTTGTTACTTTACCTAATAACTAGCTGTTACAGTATAACAAGATAAATGTAACTTGCTAGTTAGCTGCTGAGGTAACAAGAAATGACCATGCCAGCAAAGATTGACCATGCATGTAACATTATAGCTATAGCTAACGTTAACTAGCGAGCTAGCTAGTTAGCGAGCTAACGTTAGCTACATACCTTTTTGCATCTGCTGGTATTTTTCAAGCTCCGATTGTAATTTCTTCTGAATCGCCTCTGCCATTTCTACGGTGTTTACTTATCAAGCCTTTGTTTATTATAAACTGAAACAAAATCAGTTCCCTATATCTGGCAGAAGCAGAAATAATATCGTGCCTAGCTCGGAACAACCCTACTTCTTCTTCGATGAGATTTAACGGCGGTCCAATAAATGCATTACCGCCACCTACTAGACTGGAGTATAAGTCCCTTATACTTTTCTTTTGAAAATATAAATACATCAACAAATACCCTACCATCTAACCGTACACTCACTAAAAACCCATCACCCTACTCCACTGTTTAAATCTATCTAGTCCTACCTCAGGCCAACAGCCTGAAAGGACTAGACACCACCACTCAACACACCCTGTAACTCTTCTGATGTCAAGTCTCATACACCCAAATACCTCTCTGCAGCTGCCACCACAACCTCAATTTTCTGCGACTTACGTTCCATCCCTGCAGTACAGTTGATAACCATTGCTATAAATGCTAAACATCCTATCTTTCTGAAGCATATATCACTATCCTTCTGTACTGGTACAGATCTACTACTCACACCACTCCTCTCAGGATCTCTCCACCTTAACCCATCTTCCTCTACTTTCTTCACTGCCTCAGCATAAGACAACTTCTGCACTACTCTAACCCTGGAAACCTCAACCTGACTTTCTCGCAGGTTGATCCCCAGCCCCATGGGCACCCCACTCCTACAATTAACATATACCACTACTTTCCCCAATGCTACACATTCCTTTGTCTCCTGCCCTTCTGCACACTTATCACACCTAGGATCCTCCCTCCTACACACTGCTGCCACATGTCCATAAGCTTGACACCTGTAACAATGTAATGTATTTGGCACAAAAGCTCATACATGATCATTTATATATCCTAACATCACTTTTTCAAACAAACAACCCTTCTCCTCCTCCTTCTTCTTTGTGATTGGGTTAGCAGTGGAACAACCCATTTTTGGAGAATAAAGTAACTACTTCCGGGTTAGAATTTTTAAAGAAACTTTAGAATAAAAGTCCTCGTTTGAAAACTGTAAAGGAAACAAAGCTGATATGAAGTGAGGGTAGCATAATTCGATCCTAAATCAAACATATATTCAATGTGTGCTCTGGAATTGACTAAAAAGGCTTTTAATTTCATAATCCATGAGGTCAGAGCGGAAGAGGCGAACGGTAGAGATTTTACTCTGCCCAAAATCTATCCACGAAAATAAACCCACGAAGTGAAGGATTTTTGTATGGAGGTCAATGAGAAAGTGTTGAATTTGGTCAACAAAAAAATGGAATTGCTTATTTTCTACGTGAGGCTTATTTGATCAAAAACAAGTTTCGTAATGGTTAGGTTGTTACGAATGCACTGGTATAAGTAAACCCACGTGGCATTTCGGCAACTCCATTGTTAGAGTGGGCACTTGACTATCTTGTCAATATAATAGACAATCTTTGACGAGATATCCTGCTGGGGAAATTATCAGGGGATGTAGTATTTAATTATGTATTTAGTTTCCTTAGGGAGATGAGAATAATGGGTAGGTTTAGACCTTCCGTCTCTGGTCCTCACTCCAGTCCAGTTGGTGGCGGTAATGCACCTTAAAGTTGGTTGCCAACAGCCATTTTAAAAAATCCACATTAGAAGACATCAATATCCCACTTCCGGGTTCATTTTCATCGCTTACGACATTTTGTAGCGACACTGTTCATTTTAATTCTCTCCTCTAGAAGATGGCTTCGTCTTTTTGGAAAGGTGTTGTATGTGTTGGTCTATTTGCCTTGGCTCATGCAGCTTTCTCAGCGGCGCAACGTAAGTACGATATCAAAAAAGAAGATAAACATATCTGAGCTTTTATTTTGCTGTTTAGATCAGAATCCCCATAGATATCAGCCATGCAGTGAACTGCGGCCTGTCAAAACTAGCGCGAGCTAGCTAGCTAATTTCCATTCCACATCAGCCAAAACTGTTTAGCAAGCAATGAAAATGAATTAATACGCCAGACATATCTAACTACTAACTAGCTATTTAGTTAGCTAGCTATTTAGCATATCATATTATTGTCACTGCAAGCATCTACAATTACTATCAATGGGCTTTTTCGACATTGCAGCCGGCGGTGCAGGCGACTGCTGCCTGATCTACAAATCACTTTGTATCATAAATAAATACTCATTATTGTTTGTGGATCAGTCAATGTCTGCTTGCCAACGCGATATGTTAATACAATGTTCGCATAAAATGTATTAATTTTTTTACTTACTAACTTAGCTTTCGCTAAAATAAAAACTAGGAAGCTATGCTCCAAAAGCCCAAGTACTATTTAACAGTAATGCAAATTAACTTGCAACATCTGCTGGGTGTAATCATTAGTCCAAACAGTTCCGTTTTACAACTAAAACTATTTGACAAATTCAGGTAGGTCTCTCCCCGTTTCGTTCCGTTTTCTTCAGTTTAATGAACGTTTTGCAACAGAATCGGCGGAGTGAATACACCCCTGCTATGGAAGCAAAGAGGCTACCCACTTGTTTTGGTCTCAACTGTAGCCACATTGCTTCCAGTGTGATAATGTTATTCTCTTCTACCACCAGATCGATCCTACATGCGTCTGACAGAAAAAGAAAATGAAAACCTACCAGTAGATGTAAGTTATTTAATACTGTTATAGCTAGTTGCATTCTATTCTTTATTATATTATTTGATGTTTTATCTATTGTATTCATTGTTCTGTTTGACTAAACATACTTGACAAATATTTCAATAGAAAAGTATAGCTAATGCTATATTGTTTTCATTTTATTTTGCAGATTGTCTTACAGACTTTGTTAGCGTTTGTTCTGACCATTTATGGTATAGTCCACATCGCTGGAGAGTTTAAAGAAATGGATGCCTCCTCAGAGCTGAAAAACAAGTAAGCCTCCATTTCATATCAGTTATAGACTTGCCTATATGGATAGCCCTATATTTTTATTGACCCATCTCACTGAAAACATGAGTATAGTTTAAACTTGACTCACTGCCCTCTTCCTGTTTTTTCAGGACATTTGACACATTGAGGAACCACCCATCTTTCTACATGTTCAATCATCGGGGTAGGGTGCTCTTCTGCTCCCCCGACCCAGAGGCTTCCGCCGTCCCGAACCCACAGGCCCTGCCCAACCCCCTGCGGCTACGCAAACTGGAGCATTTGCACTGAGACTGGCCTTCTCTCCCCACATCTTTATTTCTGTGCAGATTAGCTTATTGGTTAGATGGAGGGAAAAGTAATTTCTCCCACTTTAATTTGTCTTTGTACATATATGAATATGCTGTACAAATTTGCATATCTTTCCATAAATGTGGTTACCATATATAACTCCTGACTGTGCCAACCAACCCCTCTGTTTTTCAGGCAGATTTGTTTGTATATAATTGTTATTGCTTAGGAGTCTTAAGGATTTGCCACCTCTTCCCCTACCCCTTCCTAACAGCATGGGGGAAATGTTCCCCTTTGTTGGACAAGGGGCATAATAGAACGTTTTATGTTTCGTTTGCCACATGTCTATCATGAGCAGCTGTCTGGAACTATTTATTTAATGTTTTATCTGCAGATATGAGATTTGTTTTATGGAGTAAAAAGCCTTCACTTCTGTTAGAGAATTAATGACCAGGGGTATATTCATTATGCCGATCTGTTGCAAAACATTTCTTAAACGGAAGCAAACTAAACGAGGAGGGACTGATCTGAATTTGTCCATTTGAAACAAACTTGTTTAAATGATTACACCCCTGATCTCCTGGAGTTTGAAATGAGGCTTTGGAGTTTATTCTGTATGCAATAAAGAGTTATTACGGTCGTTGGAGTCACAAACGTCAAGCCTGAAGGGTGCCGCATGGAAAGCAGAGTAAGGCAGTTACAGAAATGCTAATGATACTATGAACACTAACTAGAGACTAATGGTAAAAAAAAAATTTGGGGGGGGGGCAATGTCTTTTTTCTTCATTTGACATTTTAGTTAAGATTGACTAACTGTTTTTAACTTAATAAAATCATACTGAGATTTTACCAATGTCAGGCTGCATGTTCTTTTGATGCAATTTATTTCTGAATGAATTGGTCAAAGGTAACCAAATGCATTTAATGTCTCGCAGATGCACTACAGTATATGTACAAAAGTATGTGGACACCCCTTCAAATTAGTGGATTTGGCTATTTCAGCCACACCTGTTGCTGACAGGTGTATAAAATCGAGCACACAGCCATGCAATCTCCATTGACACACATTGGCAGTAGAATGCCCTTACTGAAGAGCTCAGTGACTTTCAACGTGGCACCATCATTGGATGCCACCTTTCCAACAAGTCAGTTTGTCAAATTTCTGCCCTGCTAGAGCTGCTCTGGTCATCTGTTAAGTGCTGTTATTGTGAAGTGGAAACATCTAGGAGCAACAACGGCTCAGCCGAGAAGTGGTAGGTCACAGAACGGGACCACCGAGTGCTGAAGCGCGAAATACAATGAAATGGGACCACTACAGAGTTCCAAACTGCCTCTGGAAGCAGCGTCAGCACAATAACTGTGCGTCGGGAGCTTCATGAAATTGGTTTCCATGGCCGACCAGCCGCACACAAGCCTATGCCACGCGTCGGCTGGAGCTGTGTAAAGCCCGCCGCCATTGGACTCTGGAGCAGTGGAAACGCATTCTCTGAAGTGATGAATCACGCTTCACCATCTGGCAGTCGACGGATGAATCTGGGTTTGGCGGATGCCAGGAGAACGCTACCTGCCCCAATGCATAGTGCTAACTGTAAAGTTAGGTGGAGGAGGAATAATGGTCTGGGGCTGTTTTTCATGGTTCAGGCTCCTTAGTTCCAGTGAAGGGAAATGACATTAGACGATTCTGTGCTTCCAACTTTGTGGCAACAGTTTGGGCAAGGCCCTTTCCTGTTTCAGCATGACAATGCCCCCGTGCATTTGACTGGCCTGCACAGAGCCCTGACCTCAACCCCATCGAACACCTTTGGGATGAATTGGAACGCCAACTGCGAGCCAAGTTTAATCGCCCAACATCAGTGCCCGACCTCACTAATGCTCTTGTGGCTGAATGGAAGCAAATCCCCGCAGCAATGTTCCAACATCTAGTGGAAAGCCTTCCCAGAAGAGCGGAGGCTGTTATAGCAGCAAAGGGGGGACCAACTCCATATGATTTTGGAATGAGATGTTTGACGAGCAGGTGCCCACATACTTTTGGTCATGTAGTGTATATCTGTGGGTCAGGATGCAGTAGTTAGATTACAGATTGATACTTCAGGGTATCAGTCAAGGCTGTAATACATGTACGTCCCAAATGGCACCATATTCCCTATATAGTGCAATACTTTGGACCAGAGCCGTATGGTCCCTTGACAAAAAGGGTGCCGTTTGGGACATTGACATGATTAGATACTTTCCAGACTGAAAGCTCAACGATAACCCAGATGACCGATAACCCAGATGACCGATAACCCAGATGACCGATAACCCAGATGACCGATAACCCAGATGACCGATAACCCAGATGACCGATAACCCAGATGACTGATAACCCAGATGACCGATAACCCAGATGACCGAGCTTGTATATATAAACTTGTAGTATATTCCACAAAAAAACAGTGGGCTACAGTTAGACTGCTTTCTCATTTGACATTTTCAACAAGCAATTGGACATGACACAATTTGACTTAGTGCACAACATATTTAATAATACACTTCATAGTACATTTTGTAATTTGTTTCTTTTATTTTTTGTTTATTTAAAAAAGAATTGTACATTTTCAATTTTATATATAACAGTTAACAAAATGGCCTTTATACAACTTTTACTTTCAAAATATTCTCTTTTTTTATGTTCTGGTATGAACACTATCCAAAAATAGTTTAGATTTATGAACAATAAAATACAATCTTTCATTTTAAAAAGAAACTTGAGGGGGGGGGGGACAAAAGAAAAATGGGTAGCTTGTGTTTGTTCTCTGAAATACAGAAGGTTGGTTATTCCCCAGCTGTGCTAGTCCAGGAACAGATGACTGACGAACGGGGAGCAGAGATTTTGGTTGACCACACAGTTCTTCCAGGGGAGAATCAATGGGGAGACTGTGACACTCGGTGCACGTCCCAAATGGCACCCTATATAGTGCACTAGAGTGCTGAGGAGGAGGGAGGGAGAGAGGGAGCGGAGACTCCAGTCCAGGGAGGGCGGGATGGAGGGAGGGGGGGAGACAGTAGGTCAGGCTCCAGTCCAGGGAGGGAGGGAGAGAAGACAGCAGGCCAGGCTCCAGTCCAGGGAGGGAAGGAGCGAAGACAGCAGGCCAGGCTCCAGTCCAGGGAGGGAAGGAGCGAAGACAGCAGGCCAGGCTCCAGTCCAGGGATGGAAGGAGCGAAGACAGCAGGCCAGGCTCCAGTCCAGGGAGGGAGGGAGAGAAGACAGCAGGCCAGGCTCCAGTCCAGGGAGGGAGGGAGAGAAGACAGCAGGCCAGGCTCCAGTCCAGGGAGGGAGGGAGAGAAGACAGCAGGCCAGGCTCCAGTCCAAGGAAGGAGGGAGAGAAGACAGCAGGCCAGGCTCCAGTCCAGGGAGGGAAGGAGCGAAGACAGCAGGCCAGGCTCCAGTCCAGGGAGGGAGGGAGCGAGGGAGTGAAGACAGTAGGCCAGGCTCCAGGGAGGGGGGAGGGAGGGAGCGAGGCTCCAGGGAGGGAGGGAGGGAGTGAAGACAGTAGGCCAGGCTCCAGGGAGGGGGGAGGGAGGGAGGGAGGGAGCGAGGCTCCAGGGAGGGAGGGAGGAGTGAAGACAGTAGACCAGGCTCCAGGGAGGGAGGGAGGGAGGGAGGGAGCGAGGCTCCAGGGAGGGGAGACAGTAGGCCAGGCTCCAGTCCAGGGAGGGAGGGAGCGAGGGAGTGAAGACAGTAGGCCAGGCTCCAGGGAGGGGGGAGGGAGGGAGGGAGGGAGGGAGGGAGGCGAGGCTCCAGGGAGGGAGACAGTAGGCCAGGCTCCAGTCCAGGGAGGGAGGGAGCGAGGGAGTGAAGACAGTAGGCCAGGCTCCAGGGAGGGGGGAGGGAGGGAGGGAGGGAGGGTGGGAGGGAGGGAGGGAGCGAGGCGCCAGGGAAGGAGGGAGGGGACAGCAGGCCAGGCTCCAGTCCAGACCCTCAAGATGGACCCCAACAGCTGGCGTCCTCTCAATGACTGCACCAATGTTTTACTGCACCAAGTCCACACATGTTACTGAACATAACCTACATGAAGAGTGCTATTGCTTTGAAGACAGCTCCCATGCTGGGACAGTTGATCCATGGAGGGCATCTTAGGTCAGTATCTGATTTGACATTGTATTATTGTCCTGCAGGCCCATGCAACACAAAATACCCACAACACTCCAACACCTAGAAGACTTGAGGTAGATCAGACTTCTCATGTGAGCCACAACGCCTATGTAGTCAGTACACAGTGTGTTTCTTACATCAAATGTATATTTTTAGGCCACACATAAATAGGCTAATGTTAAACCTTCTGATCAGTTGGCAGATATCCTTATTGCTCTGAACTGTAATGTGAGCACAGTTGTCCTACAGCTGTATTGTCAATAGTCATTACCAGTATTACTAGTAATTACACTACATGTAAAATTGCTGTAATAAGAGTTCCAATATTACATGCCTCACATGAAAAATCCTTCCTGTCCTATAGTGACTAATCAGAACTGCACTACAGTGTGTGCAATACCTAATTCAAAAGGTGTGTGTGTGTGTGTCATAGAGATAGATAGAGAACTAGTGGCTCAAAAGCAAGTTTTAGCATGGGCAGCGCCATTTTGAAGTAGTCAACTGGGTGGGACTTCCTATGGGTTAAGGATGGATCACATGAAGGGACAAGCCAAATAATTATACTTGTGAGCAAAACCTTGGCTTTATACCTGTCTAAACAACACACTCTAGGTGGCAGTATGCACCATTTCAGTTTGTTTGCCAACTCATAGAAATAGTAGAAGAAAATCAACTACTTTCAAAATGGAGATGGCCTCAATGGTGCTACCCGTGCTCTCACAGACGGCATAATGGGACAGATACAATGATGCGATTTCTATCTAAGTCTATGGTGTGTGTGTGAATGAATCAATGTCTGTGGACAGACTGACTTGGCCATATGGTCAGCAATGGCATCAGTCACTAATGGAGTGGATTACATCCAGAGTCTCTTAACTCATCCCCACATTGGTCTGGCACTGGCCCAACCCTCCTTCTCCCTCCCGAATTATAACCCCTGACCCTTCCATCTCCATGTGTGAGTGCAGTTGAGGCACAGTGTCACAGCACATAGATAGGGAGGGACCTCAGCCCTCTGTCTTCTCTTCTATTGCCTCCTTATTTCTCTCCATTCAACACCAAACGTTCCATCCTATGGGGTGTTGTTTGACCATGTGTAAGTAATGTCTTGTGAAGGAGAGTACCCTATTCCTGTCGATGTCTTGTGAAGGAGAGTACCCTGTTCCTGTCCATGTCTTGTGAAGGAGAGTACCCGGTTCCTGTCCATGTCTTGTGAAGGAGAGTACCCGGTTCCTGTCCATGTCTTTGTGTTTCTGAGCAGGGACCCCTGCAGGCCACTTCTTCACTATCTACCGTGGTCGTTGTTGAGGCGGACAGCAGGGAGCTGCAGCTCCTTCTCCTCAATCAACTCCAGAGCTGTCTCCAACTGCTGGATCAGCACCCGCTTCTTAAACCTGGGAGTAGAGGAGAATGAGAGCGAGAGAGAGAGAGAAAGAGAGAGAGAGATAGGGGGGAGAGGAATAGAAAGAAATAAGAACAGAGGAAAAATGGAAGGAAACAGAGGGCATGAGGTTTGCAACTGCATTGGGTAACAGCAGTGAACTAAGTAGGTTACTATGCTTTCAAAAAAAAATCACCATGCTTTCAAATTAAGAATTACTATACTTTTAAATTAAGAACAGTGTCCGTATCTTTAGTTGGATACTGCCAATTTCCAAATATCACACCGACTGATGTAACCACCCTTGCTAAAAATTTATATAATGAATGAAGGATGAAAGCAAAATTACAGCGATATTCTCCTACACAGTTGAGCTTAGTTACTTCTGTGTTGTTTTCATTGTTCTCAGTCTGTACTGTGGGTAGTCTGGTGTGGAAAGACAGACAGAAGGTGGGTCAGTCTGTACTGTGGGTAGTCTGGTGTGGACAGACAGACAGATGGTGGGTCAGTCTGTACTGTGGGTAGTCTGGTGTGGACAGACAGACGGTGGGTCAGTCTGTATTGTGGTTGGTGTGGACAGACAGACGGTGGGTCAGTCTGTACTGTGGGTGGTCTGATGTGGACATACGGTGGGTCGGTCTGTACTGTGGGTAGTTTGGTGTGGACAGACAGACGGTGATCAGTCTGTACTGTGGGTAGTCTGGTGTGGACAGACAGACAGACAGTGGGTCTCACCTGGCAGCCTCCTTGATCGCGTGATGGATGAAGTACCTCTGAACCGTCACAGACCCCTTCACCTCCTCCAGCAGCCTGAATATGGTCTCATAGTCTGGGAACAAGCACAGGCACAGTCGGGGGTCAGTGGAGGTGGTCCAGCAGATGGAAGATAAGGGACTTCTCTAGTTTTGTCCAGAGCCCTACACTATAACGGGAATAGGATGCTGTTTGGGACATGGCTCAGTACTCTTCTAAGTGTAATCTGGATAGAAATGCACTGCACACTACAGAGTTGGGACAGTAGTATGTGTATCACTACTCACTGCGGCCTGGTTTGCGGACCTCCTTGATGACCCGTGTGCGCAGCTCAGCATTGCTGCCATCTAGTGGGGCTATGGTGACCGCCTGGGGCTCAGCTTGGTCTGCTCCATTTTCCTCTCCCTCCAGCTCTCCCTCCTGGTCCCCCTCACAGTTTTGCTGCTGTCTCTCTGAGGAGGGCCGCTCATCCAGGCCGCCCTCCCCTAACCTGTCCTCCTCCACGCCACTGTCCTCCCTGCTGTCCCCTGCACACATCCCAGGCCTCTCCCGCTCTCTCTCCTCCAGGATGAGTGCATTTGTGCCCCCTCCCACACCGTCCACCACCCCTCCAGGCCAGCCATCCCCTGATTCAGGCCCCACACCCCCCTCCCCGTTACTCTCTCTGCCCAGCACACTGTTCCCCTCTGCTCCTGTGGGGGGCAGAAGAGCACATTTCATGACATTATCAAGATGATGAACACCAACAACAGGGAACATGTTTTAAATTAAGATCCATTCTATATTGAGGTTAAAGTATTATGTCTGCATGTACATTTTTATGAGCACTATTTAACACTTTCAGTAGACTGAGATCTTCCATTTTCATTCTGTATGTGTCCAGTTAACGTTTTATTACACTCATATAGCAGTCAATACAAACTGAAATCCATGAGCATTAAACATATCATAAAAAAAGTATTTAAACAAAAACAAATGTTTAAGTGTCAGTCAGGATGGAAGGTCATTTCTCTGGGAGTCAAGCAGTTCAGATGGTATCGAGAGCAGAGGAAGCATTGATGGTCTCGGAGGGATCCAGTCAGTCAGCGTCAGAGAGACAGTCAGGTCCAAAGCCTCAGCAATGCACCCCTACCTTTGTGCAGTGGGATGGGCTTGATGAGACCAGGCTGGCCCTGGGCCCCATTCCCATTGGGCCCCTTCCCCACTACATGGTTGGTGATGATTGGTGGAGTCTGGGGCCGACGCAATAAAGGGGACATGCTCCGCCTTCTCTTCAGAGCAGCCCCCGAGGTGGGGTCCCCCGTAACGCCTCTCTTCTTGCTTTGGGGACCAGTTACAAACTCATCTGCCTCATCAATCATCATCCCCTTGGATCAGGAAAAAAGAAACCAAGTGGTTGTAGGTAAAAGACTTGCAAACAATAATGATGATGTCATACTATTATCACTGTTGTTTTTGCTGATCTCTGCCGTGTGTGTGTGTTTGTGTGTTTGTGTGTGTGTGTGTATATTTGTACCTTCTTGTCCTGTTTGAAGGGGTTGCCGAAGGTGTGCAGGCGTTTGGGTTGGTCAGGGTCGATCTCTCTCAGAGGAGACGGCATCATCTTTAGATACTCCTGATAGTTGCCCATCTGAACCATTGGTATACTGTGAAGGTAGTCTAACAACCAGCACATAGTCAATGTCAAAGCAAATTCATTTAATTTAAATCAGCATAAGCCCACTGTTGTATTCATTACATTTAAATACATTCTTAGGATGGCTAGTATCAACAGTTCATGTGACATTTTTCCACTTCTTACATAATCTTCTTATACTGTAGTCAATAGACTGACAAGAATAATCTAAATGATGATTAATTCTTTAGAGTCTAAGCCGTTGGGGGGCATTAAGCTGACATAAAGCTCCCTCACGACGCCAGGACAGCGGAGTCACTGACCACCTTCCGGAGACACTTGAAACCCTACCTCTTTAAGGAATACCTGGGATAGTATAAAAGTAATCCTTCTACCCCCCCCTACCCCACCCCCACAAAAATAAAAAATAAAGGTTTTTAGAAATTTTTGCAAATGTATAAAAATAAAAAACAGAAATACCTTATTTACATAAGTATTCAGACCCTTTGCTATGAGACTCAAAATTGAGCTCAGGTGCATCCTGTTTCCATTGATCATCCTTGAGATGTTTCTACAACTTGATTGAAGTCCACCTGTGGTAGATTAAATTGTTTGGACATGATTTGGAAAGGCACACAACTGTCTATAAAAGGTCCCACAGTTGACAGTGCATGTCACAGCAAAAACCAAGTCATGAGGTCGAAGGAATTGTCCGTAGAGCTCCGAGACAGGATTGTGTCGAGGCACAGATCTGGGGGAGGGTACCAAAACATTTCTGCAGCATTGAAGGTCCCCAAGAACACAGTGGCCTCCATCATTCTTAAATGGAAGAAGTTTGGAACCACCAAGACTCTTCCTAGAGCTGGCCGCCCGGACAAACTGAGCAATCGGGGGAGAAGGGCCTTGGTCAGGGAGGTGACCAAGAACCTGATGGTCACTCTGACAGAGCTCTAGAGTTCCTCTGTGGAGATGGGAGAACCTTCCAGAAGGACAACCATCTCTGCAGCACTCCACCAATCAGGCCTTTATGGTAGAGTGGCCAGACGGAAGCCACTCCTCAGTAAAAGGCACATGACAGCCCGCTTGGAGTTTGCCAAAAGGCACCTAAAGACTCTCAGACCATGAGAAACAAGATTCTCTGGTCTGATGAAACCAAGATCGAACTCTTTGGCCTGGATGCCAAGCGTCACGTCTGGAGGAAACTTGGCACCATCCCTACGGTGAAGCATGGTGGTGGCAGCATCATGCTGTGGGGATGTTTTTCAGTGGCAGGGACTGGGAGACTAGTCAGGATCGAGGCAAAGATGAACATCTCTGGAGAGACCTGAAAATAGCTGTGCAGCGACACTCCCCATCCAACCTGACAGAGCTTGAGAGGATCTGCAGAGAAGAATGGGAGAAACTCCCCAAATACAGGTGTCCCTAGCTTGTAGCATCATACCTAAGAAGAGGCTGTAGTTGCTGCCAAAGGTTCTTCAACAAAGTACTGAGTAAAGGGTCTGAATACTTATGTAAATGTGTTATTTCAGTTTTAATTTTTAATACATTTGCAAAAATGTCTAAACTTGTTTTTGCTTTGTCATTATGGGGTATTGTGTGTAGATTGATGAGAAAAACAAACAATTTTATCAATTTTAGAATAAGGCAGTAACGTAACAAAATGTGGAAAAAGTCAAGGGGTCTGAATACTTTTGGAAGGCACTGTATATCTTTTTTACACATATTTAACCCCTTTTTTGGGGTAGGCACAAAACTACTTTCATACTTCCATTAGTTTTTTTAAAAACGGTACCGGTTTATAGGTCAAACCGTTCGGACACTACAGACGTTTACGTGAGAAGACCGATTTTCTGGATGTCTCATGGTCTGACAAACACCGCTCTAGCTCTGTCACCTTTCACCGCAGATGCGGTGCGACACTGGCAGGCGGATGTGGTGGATTGAGAAGCAGCCAATGCAAAAAAACTGATATCTCTAGCTTAAACTGACAGATTTTACATTTACATTACATTTTAGTCATTTAGCAGACGCTCCTATCCAGAGCGACTTACAGTTAGTGAGTGCATACATTTTCCATACTGTGGGAAACGAACCCACAACCCTGGCGTTGCAAGCACCATGCTCTACCAACTGAGCTACAGGGGAAAGACGATTTACATTTTGATGGGGATTTTTTTGTTATGTAACTTAGCTTGGGGGTTAAGCAGCTTTCAAGCCTGCCTACCTTCATCTTGTCCTCTGATGAGTTTCTGAGTAGTCCTCAGAAGGTTGGAGCGCATCCGTGTCAGCTGATCCAGAAGGTTCCGCCTGGGGATGTCATAGGCGTTCCGATACGCCTGAGGCTTTAGATCCTGAGGAGATAGGAAGTAGTGAGATACAGAAACCCTTTCTTCAACCCTGTCTGGCACATCAATCTAGAAACATAATCTGCGTCCCAAATGGAACCCTATTCCCTGGGCTCTGGTCAAAAGTAGTGCACTATATATGGCATAGGGTACCATTTGGGACACAGCTATCCCCTCAGGCATCCCAGAGTTTGACCCTGCCGGTCCTGTACCTTGTTGAGCAGTGCAATCTGAAAACCGGCAAACTCCTTGAAGTTGATGTCTGCGAGGCGGAGGGACATCTCTCCGGTGATACCCTGCAGCAGCTGCTTGAAGTCTTTGCGGTGGGCCAGGGACAGGGTGTTGGAGTGGTTCTTCACCTTTATACCAGTCTCCTGGGGAGCCTTCTTCCCTACAGACACGATCAGGCGATCCGACTCCATCTTCGCCTGCAGAGAGAGAACGAGACAAAGACAGGTTCTTTATTCACTCATTCACACCAGCTGGGTGTACTCCTAAAGTGTATTCAGATCTACTTAAGTGACCCTTGTAAGTTAAATACGTATCACGTTGTACAAACTTTGAAAGCTATAGATATATACTAAGTCTAGGTGTGTGTCCCAAATTGCACCCTATTCCCTACATAGTGTACTACTTTGGGCCCTGGTCAAAGTAGTGCACTACATAGAGAATAGGGTACCATTTGGGATGCAGCCCAGGTGAAGGGAAGCCCCACCTGCTGGCTAAGCTTCTTTAGGTAGGAGATGACACTGTAGCTGAGGCCACAGTCCATGTTGTCGGAGATGAGGTTGGGCGCTCCCATCATTCTCAGTGCCTTCTTCAATGGCTGTATGGAAAGACAGAGAGAGCCCATAGAGAAAGGGCATCACCATCAAACAAACATGAAATACATATAGCACATATGGATACAAATATATATTTACATATATGACATTGACCAAGAACAGTACATTACCAAGAGAAAGTAAGGAGGCATGGTCTTCAGGTAGATCTCAAAGGCCTGCCGCCACTTTAGGTTTGGCTTCAGTTTGTGCACTTTGAACAGGTCATCTGTGAAGACAGCAGGATTGGGGGTTGGGAGGAGAAAGACATGAGAGAAGCATAATCATCCCAGAGATCGCCAATCAAAAAGTAGCTTGTTACAAAATACCCTAAAGACCAATGTATCAAAATAATCGACCAAAAAAATTGGTAATTTTTATTTATTTAATTGAATTACATACATTTGCACGTAGCAGCCTTAAATAAGTTATGAAACAACCTGTGACCCTCGGCTTACACGCTATGAATAGTACCAATATCCCAGTTCATATATTGTTAGTCTTCAGAGCTTTGTGGCCCCTATTACTCAAAATACACTGCATTGGTGTCAGAAATGAGATACCATGCCATACCATGAGTATGATGTAATCAGAGGTGCAGATGAGGGCATAAAGGGGTTTGAAATAAAGTTGAGGTACATGACTCACTTCCCAAATGACAGTGAGTGTAGTGACAGTATGGCAATAACATAAAACATTGAGTTCACTTCCACCTTTTGGACCATATTCACGGCATTATCCTCGCTCTGGAAGTGTATCCCTGTGCTTCAACGTTCTCTCAGGCTCCTCCTCCACCAACACCTCTCAAGGCCTCACACGATAGTGACATATGATTTCTGATACCAATGCAGCACATTTGGAGTGATATGGGGCCTCAAAATTGTGAAGCGCTATAATATATATTTTTTAATAGTATTTTGAGTATTTTGAAAATACAAAATACCATTCTCCGAAAGATGTTGTTACAAATACATTGTGATTTTAGTCAGGTACTCAGGCCTTCCAAATACATAGTGATTTTAGTCAGGTACTCAGGCCTTCCAAATACATGGTGATTTTAGTCAGGTACTCAGGCCTTCCAAATACATAGTGATTATAGTCAGGTACTTGTGGTGAATTATTATTAATGAACTGTAGAGTTTAATGGACTATGAGGTAGAACTGGGTTAATCAAGAGCATAAAGTTAGAATTCTTTGTTACTGGGCCAGGAATTGTATTGGGTGAGTAGAGAGGGTGATCTGCCCTAGGGTCAGATTGCTTTCTCTTACTTAGATCCATGGTTGTCTTATCATATCAAAGACTGAAACTGGCTTGGGCCATTTGTTTTTGTCTTCAAACACAGTGAAAAGAGCCAGGGTTGAACAGAGTTTAAACAAAACATGAGTGTTTTTGCAAGATAAGGTTTGATTGATTGTAGTACTCTGAACTTAATGAAAGTTGAGTTTAGCCGCTCTCAGAGACAAAGGAAGTGGGCAGAGCAATAAAAGAGCGGGAAAACGGAAAAGGACTATATAGGAGGAGAGAGACCGTAAGGGGGGTGCCACTCTGCAGACTGGTATCGGCTTTGTGGAAAACTTTAATAAAGTAATTTCTTGATGCAACAAAAACTCTGTAAGACCTTATTTGTAATAAAGTATAGTGGTTATTTTCCACAACATACTCAGGCCTTCCAAATACATGGTGATTTAATAAGGTATTCAGGCCTTCCAAATACATGGTGATTTTAGTCATGTACTCAGGCCTTCCAAACACAAATGACAAAATACTAAAAAGTAATTGAAATACATGTAACAGAACACCCCACAAATGTCGCTAATGTATGGCTGTATACTGTTACAGCTTCAGCATTTTAGTCATTTAGCAGACGCTCTTATCCAGAGCAACTTACAGGAGCAATTAGGATTAAGTGCCTTGCTCAAAGGCACATCGACAGATTTTTCACCTAGTCGGCTCGGGGACTGGCACAACGCTCTTAACCACTAAGCTACCTGTCGCCCCACTAAGCTACCTGCCACCCCATAGAAGACATCCACAATCTGACTTACCAAGGAGTGGCAAAACAACTGGGTAGTTGTAAGGCATGACGAAGAGGTTGACACAGGTGAGAGTAGTGCTGGCCTTCAGGTAGCCAAAGGGCTGGGCTAGGTCACTGTGCTTTCCACTACTGTTCACAAACACCTGCAGGGAAAGAGACAGCGAGAGAGAGAGAGAGAGAGAGAGAGAGAGAGAGAGAGACAGAGAGAGAGAGAGAGAGACAGCGAGAGAGAGGGGCGAGAGAGAGGGGCGAGAGAGAGGGTGGGGACAGCAAGAGAGAGGGGGGGGGACAGCGAGAGAGAGGCGAGAGAGAGCGAGAGAAACAGAGAGGGGGGGAGACAGCGAGAAAGAGAGAGAGAAGAGAAACAGAGAAAGAAAGAGAGAGACAGAGAGAGGGGGGAGACAGTGAGGAGGGTAGAGAGAGAGCAAGAGAGATAGAGAGAGAGAGAGAGAGAGAGAGAGAGAGAGAGAGAGAGAGAGAGAGAGAGAGAGAGAGAGAGAGAGAGAGAGAGAGAGAGAGAGAGAGAGAGAGAGAGAGAGAGAGAGAGAGAGAGAGAGAAACAGAGAAAGAAAGAAAGAAAGAGAGACAGAGAGAGACAGAGAGAGAGAGAGAGCGAGAGGGCTCAGCACAAACAACATCCCACAGCATCACTAGAAATACAAACACCATAACTCCTTGAGGTTGTGTGTGGGAGCATTTATCCTACCTGCCAGCACATGTGTGGAGACTTCCTCTCCAGAATGTACTGGGTGAGTGGTGAGGGCTCCAGTTCGTACTTGTCAAAGGGCAGCTTGTCAATCACCATGGGCTCACAGTCCACACAGGTGAAACGCACCATGGGGTGGGCAGAGCGAGGAGGCTAGTGGTGGGCAAAGGGAGAGAATGACAGAGAACATTTAGAGCAGGGGTGTCAAACATACGGCCCGCGGGCCGGATCAGGCCCGCAAACGGGTTTAATCCGGCCCGCGAGATGCTAAAAATTTTTTAAAAAATGAAAAAAATTTGTAAAGTATAAATGCAATTTTTCAATAAAATAAACTGCTGTACCAATTGCGTCCACTGGATGGCGCAATAGCAATTGGGTTAAGCAAGCAAACTGTTTATACCGGGGCAGAGCAAGTAGGTCAAGCACGTGCAGCCAATGAGCTACTTTGTTTTGCCCGCGATATTTATTACGGCTTCTACTTTTAACATTATGTGCTTTGGCACCCTCATTGCCCCAATATGTCTCTGTCAAAAAAGAGAAAAGTGGACGCAGAGTGCAGAGTGTTCCAAGAAAAATGGTAATCCTATTTAATCACGGAATTGAATGGGAAAGCTGTATGTTTGGTGTGTTCAGAGCATGTTGCAGTGCTGAAAGAATATAACCTTCGTCGCCACTATGTGAGTCTTCATGCCAACAAATATGACAACTTTCAAGGACAGCGGAGATGAGAGAAGGTGAATGAACTGTTGGCGGGTCTGAAGAAACAGCAGTCTGTGTTTACTCACAGCCGAGACATCAGTGACGCTGCAGTGAAAGCTAGTTACCTCATTGCTAATGAAATCGCAGTGGCTTCAAAACCATTTAGTGAGGGTGAATTTGTAAAAACATGCATGATGAAGGCAGCGGAGATTGTGTGCCCTGAAAAGCGGCAGGCTTTTTGCAAATATCAGCCTGACAAGAAACACAGTTGCAGACAGGATTTCCAATCTTTCAGTGGATTTGGACAGCCAGTTGAAGCAAAAAGTAAAGTCATTTATTGCGTTTCGGTTGCAATTGATGAAAGCACGGACATTACAGATGTTGCACAACTGGCCATTTTTTTCATCCGCGGAGTTGATGACACATTGACCGTCACCGAGGAGTTCGTGGAGTTGGTGCCGATGACAGATACAACGACAGCAGCTGATATTTTTACCGCACTCGTCGGCGCGCTGGACAGGGTCGGAGTGGACTGGTCCCGCGCTGTCAGCCTGGCTACAGATGGTGCGCCCTCAATGATCGGGAAAAAGCAGGCGTTGTGACAAAGTTCAGAGAGAAAGTGCAATCTGCAAATGGAGGACGTGATTTTTTTGACTTTTCACTGTATTTTGCACCAGGAGGCTTTGTGTTGCAAGTCATTAAAGATGGATAACGTCACGAAGGTGGTCATCCAAACTGTTAATTTCATCCGATCCAGAAGCCTGAATCACCGTCAGTTTGACAGCCTTCTCAGAGAGAAAGACCACATCTATGGCCTGCCATACCACACTGAGGTAAGATGGTTAAGCCGAGGTGCTGTGCTGAGGCGTTTCTTTGATTTACGAGAAGAAATTGAACAGTTCATGGAAGAAAAGGGCAAACCAGTGTTAGAATTTCATTCCGCAGAATGGATGCCGGACCTTGCATTTATGGTGGATGTTACAGAGCACCTGAATAACTTGAACAAACAGCTGCAAGGGCGCAACAAAGTTGTCACGCAGTATTATGACAGCATACGTTCTTTCAAGTTGAAGCTGTCATTGTGGGAGACGCAACTTGCCGGTGGTGATGCAGCTCACTTCCCCTGTCTGAAAAATGTGTGCGCGACCCAACATGTGGCAGACATGAAGCGGTTCAAAGATAAAATAACGGGACTGTTACGGGAGTTTGAGCAACGCTTTCAGATTTATGTTTATATGTTTTTATGTTGATGTGCTATTGTTTTTAATTGATTTTATTTTATTTGTATATTTAACCTATTCTTGACTCTGTGGTTCTTGCACTTGTTTGGGGAACAGGATTTCATTATTTTTATCTACATTTCTGCCTGAGAAATGACACCCTGATATAGTTCTGTGATCTGTGAAACAGTTCTGTTAATCACTGAGGCATTGTGTGTTTGTGTGTTCTTTTTCTTTAGAATTTTCAAATAAACTTGACGTGTTTTATGATTAATAGTGATGTTGTGCTTGTACTATTTTGGACACACTGTCCTCAGGCTCCAGCTTTATGTTGTATGTTGATCGTATTAAAACAAAGAAAACAATCTGAAGTTGTTGTTTTTAAGTTATATATACCATGATTTTTCCGGTCCGGCCCACTTGGGAATAGATTTTCCTCCATGTGGCCCCTGAGCTAAAATGAGTTTGACACCCCTGATTTAGAGCATTTCATACAACGTTGTCCCTGTTGAGGAGAAATAAACATCCTGAAACTATACCCATGCCATGCTGACACCACAGGAACTAGTGTGTTGGAACTAGTGTGGGAGGGGTGCAAAAAACAAGAAAAGAGAGGCAGAACATTAAACAGTAGGATGGAGCTGGCAGACTCTAGTCAGTCAGCATCCACCCTGACCCTCTGTCCTTGGCACTGCCCCAGTAACACTACAGATAGTCAATATAAAGAGAGACAGAGAGAAAGAAAAACAGAGAGAGTCCTAGGCAAACTTCACCCCCAGTTCTTGGCAGTAAAGACACAGTGAGGAGCAATCATTCACAGGATGCCAGGAGCCAGGACAACTACAGGTCCCAGAGGCCAGGACAACTACAGGTCCCAGAGGCCAGGACAACTACAGGTCCCAGAGGCCAGGACAACTACAGGTCCCAGAGGCCAGGACAACTACAGGTCCCAGAGGCCAGGACAACTACAGGTCTCAGAGGCCAGGACAACTACAGGTCTCAGAGGCCAGGACAACTACAGGTCCCAGAGGCCAGGACAACTACAGGTCCCAGAGGCCAGGACAACTACAGGTCTCAGAGGCCAGGACAACTACAGGTCCCAGAGGCCAGGACAACTACAGGTCTCAGAGGCCAGGACAACTACAGGTCCCAGAGGCCAGGACAACTACAGGTCCCAGAGGCCAGGACAACTACAGGTCTCAGAGGCCAGGACAACTACAGGTCTCAGAGGCCAGAACAACTACAGGTCCCAGAGGCCAGGACAACTACAGGTCTCAGAGGGCAGGACAACTACATGTCCCAGAGGCCAGGACAACTACAGGGCCCAGAGGCCAGGACAACTACAGGTCCCAGAGGCCAGGACAACTACAGGTCTCAGAGGCCAGAACAACTACAGGTCTCAGAGGGCAGGACAACTACATGTCCCAGGGGGCAACAGTGCAGAGCCACGTTAACACCAACTACTGGATTTAAGAGGAGCATAATGCTTAACTCTCATCCTCTTTCACTTGACCCATTAAACACTTAACTGATTGCTTAATAATCACAAACAATTCTTAGTAATTCAAAATGGAGGGACTAATGAGCTTGCATTAGTGTTACTGCATCAGTAACTATGGGGTTAATGGCATCCTCTCACCAGAGCGGGGGAGTTCTGGTCCGGCCAGAAGGACTCAGGGATGGGCCAGTGGCCTACGGGCACCCCTGTCTTGGGGTTGGGTCGCACGTAGATGAGTTTGTGGCAGCTGTGCCAGGGCTGTGGGCTGAAGGACAACACGGGCCGGCTCGGGTCAACCATACCATCTGTAGAACCAAACAACAACAACATGAGGTGTCAATTTCTCAACCGAACACAAACAGAAGAACAGCCACAGGCAGGAAGCAGCTGTGCGGAACACATCAGTCAAGCGCTGTCGGAGAGAGTCACCTTGAGACCATCAGAGGACACTTCATCGGTGACACGCACAGTCATACACAACAACTTAGAGCGCATTTCCTGTTGGGACATACCTTCGCCTACCAGAGGCGGATCTGGCCCTGTTTTTTCAAAGTTAATGACGACACCACTCAGAACCTTCTGGACCAGAGAGTCCAGACACTGGTTCAGCATCCTCTGAGTCCGCACACAGTATGATCGTCCTGGAGAAAGAAAGAAACAGTGGGAGGGAAGAAGCACAAAGAGAGAGGGATGGAGAGGACCTGTTATTAAGGCCTATGATGATACCAGTATCGCAATATCTTTTCCATGGCAAAAATGAAAACAGGAAGCAGTTTAAACTCTTTTGTCCTTTAAAAAAATTGCTGTATGTAAAATATTGTGTGACTCTAGATGACGACCTAATGATATTTGTTTCCAACATTAGGGCTGTTTTCCTAAAGAAGTTAAATCCACTTTTGTTTCCTTGCCATGCTACTAAGGAGCATGGTGATACTGGTATCGTCCCGACATTAGTGTTTTTATGCATGTATATCTTTCAGAAAGCATTGACAGTTGATAGATAGCTGCAGATTTAATTTCCAGTCTCTGAGAACCTTGTAAATGTTAAATTATACACAGCCTGGACCCTGAAGAAGGCACTCTGTGCCCAAATGTTGCCTGACCCATTAAATTGTTGAGAGCATATATAGACTGTGACTTTCTGTCTGTGTTTTTATATATTACACATTTTGACATCCCAACAGACACAGTCCCACCCCAGAGCCAGTGCTAGAATGAGTAGAATGGGCGTCCCCATTGAAGACAATGATGCCATAATGGGTGAACTGGCAGACATGTGTCAGTGTACCCATAGGAGTAGGGCAGGAAGTAAAAGCAGGAAGTTAACTATTTCTATGGGGGCATCCTACCTCCAGTGACCTCACACATCTGGGTGATGGCAGACTCGTCAGTGGGGACGCTGCCCAGCTGCTCGCTGTCGGGCGTGGCCGCCCCAGGGAGACGCAGCACCAGGGCGAAGAGACGCTGGTCCCACCGAAATGGCTCCTTGGTCAGCTCACTGCCTGGCAGGGGAGAGGTCAGGGGCAGGTGGAGCTGGAGACAGGGAGAGAGGGGCACAAAGGAGGGAGAGGGGAGTGGTAGAGGTGGGCGGCAAGTAGCCTAGCATTGGGCCAGTAACAGAAAGGTTGCTGGTTCAAATCCCTGAGCTGACTACAGTAGGCAAAACATCTGTCGATATGCCCTTGAGCAAGGCACTTAACCCTAATTGCTCCTGTAAGTCGCTCTGGATAAGCATGTCTGCTAAATGACTAAAATGTTGAATGTAGAGGTGGGGAAAATGTGAAAATTGGACTAGCATTTGTCTTGTTACTGAACTCTGGCTGGACATCTTAATTGGGCCCAGAGGAGTTGTATTCTTCTTATATAGTGTAATAACAATTTAGACAGTTTGAGTCATCTGAATAACATGCTGCTCATGAATAATCATATGTCCTGGAATTCTCTGTCTGCTTCAAATGTGGGCTCTCTTTAACAGCCTCACTCACTAGCCAGGACCACAGTAGAACTCTACTGGCTGGAGAGTGAAACTATTCCTTCTTCATTAGACCTAGCCAGGACCACAGTAGAACCTGGGGCCATATGTATCAAGCTTCTCAAGAGTAGAAGTGCTGATTTAGGATCAGTTTTGCCTTAATAAGATTACATGGACGGGGGGACCTGATCCTAGATCAGCACTTTTACTTTGAGAAGCTTTATGAACACGGCCTCTGACTTCTAGGTAACCAGTCAGAGGAACGGCCAGTGTCCTCGCTCACCTCATCCGGTACCCCAGAGATGTGAGTCAGCTTGTTCCCATCCGTGATGGTGATGATCACAGACGGCTCCAGAAAGAACGGGTTACGGCCCTGAGGGTAGACAGGGAAGTTCATGGGTTAAAACACTGTTTGCTGTTGGTCCGGCTGAGCGATGATTGTCATTGTGGTACTCTGGGACTCGTACTCTGTGAGGACAGAGGCTAGCTCCTCCCCTGGACTATATACAACAGTGGATGCTGCTGAAGGGAGGACGGCTCATACTAATGGCTGGAATAGAGCCAATGGAATGGCATCAACATGGAAACCATGTGTTTGATGTATTTCATACCATTCCACCCATTCCGCTCCAGCCATTACCACGAGCCCGTCCTCCCCAATTAAGGTGCCACCAACCACCTGTGATATACAATAAAACTTTATTGTCCAGATGTTCCAGAGAACCACTAAATATTGTCTTCTGTTCTGTTCTCAGCCCCCCACCGCCAGACATCATACATGAGCACAGGGTTGTGGGGTTAAGGGCCTTGCTCAAGGGCCCAACGGTAGGGGAATGTCTTGAGGGTGTGAACCCATTAGCCCTCCAGTTGCCAGATCAATTCCACCCTTTTCCTAGCGCCTGGCCCGGGAATCGAACCGGACACCTTTCGGCTACAGATCCAACTCCTTAGCTGCTGGGCTTCCTACCGCCAGCGTTCTCTTATTCACACACAAACACACACTAACAGGGAGAAAGGCTAAGGAGACTTACACACTCCCGATGCTCACCGCTATCCTTAATGGTCTAATGCTGCTCATATTGGCTGATATTTTGAGAATGACACAAATACTAATTTTCACAAAGTCTGCTGCCTCAGTTTTGATGATGGCAATTTGCATATACTCCAGAATGTCATGAAGAGTGATCAGATGAATTGCAATTAATTGCAAAGTCCCTCTTTGCCATGAAAATGAACTTAATCCCCAAAAAACATTTCCACTGCATTTCAGCCCTGCCACAAAAGGACCAGCTGCCATCATGTCAGTGATTCTCTCGTTAACACAGGTGAGAATGTTGATGAGGACAAGGCTGGAGATCACTCTGTCATGCTGATTGAGTTAGAATAACAGACTGGAAGCTTTAAAAGGAGGGTGCTTGAAATCATTGTTCTTCCTCTGTTAACCATGGTTACCTGCAAGGAAACACATGCCGTCATCATTGCTTTGCACAAAAAGGCCTTCACAGGCAAGGATATTGCTGCTAAATCAACAATTATTCGGATCATCAAGAACTTCAAGGAGAGAGGTTCAATTGTTGTGAAGAAGGCGTCAGGGCGCCCAAGAAAGTCCAGCTGCGGGATCGGGGCACCACCAGTGCAGAGCTTGCTCAGGAATGGCAGCAGGCAGGTGTGAGTGCATCTGCACGCACAGTGAGGCGAAGACTTTTGGAGGATGGCCTGGTGTCAAGAAGGGCAGCAAAGAAGCCACTTCTCTCCAGGAAAAACATCAGGGACAGACTGATATTCTGCAAAAGGTACAGGGATTGGACTGCTGAGGACTGGGGTAAAGTCATTTTCTCTGATGAATCCCCTTTCCGATTGTTTGGGGCATCCGGAAAACACCTTGTCCGGAGACGACAAGGTGAGCGCTACCATCAGTCCTGTGTCATGCCAACAGTAAAGCATCCTAAGACCATTCATGTGTGGGGTTGCTTCTCAGCCAAGGGAGTGGGCTCACTCACAATTTTGCCTAAGAACACAGCCATGAATAAAGAATGGTACCAACACATCCTCCGAGAGCAACTTCTCCCAACCATCCAAGAACAGTTTGGTGACGACCAATGCCTTTTCCAGCATGATGAAGCACCTTGCCGTAAGGCAAAAGTGATTACTAAGTGGCTCGGGGAACAAAACATCAACATTTTGGGTGCATGGCCAGGAAACTCCCCAGACCTTAATCCCATTGAGAACTTGTGGTCGATCCTCAAGAGGCGGGTGGACAAACAAAAACCCACAAATTCTGACAAACTCCAAGCATTGATTATGCAAGAATGGGCTGCCATCAGTCAGGATGTGGCCCAGAAGTTAATTGACAGCATGCCAGGGCGGATTGCAGAGGTCTTGAAAAATAAGGGTCAACACTGCAAATATTGACTCTTTGCATAAACTTAATGTAATTGTCAATAAAAGCCTTTGACACTTATGGAATGCTTGTAATTATACTTCAGTATACCATAGTAACATCTGACAAAAATATCTCATAACACTGAAGCAGCGAACTTTGTGAAGACCAATACTTTTGACCACGACTGTACTATACACAAATATATATACAAACGGAATATTCCTTAAATCTATATGCACTGTATTGCATGCTATTGTACAGAATGCTTGTGCATAATAATACGTTAACTATTGCCTGATATTCCATATTATTATTTTTTGGGAAAAAATAAAGTACGTCTGGGTGACGTACTTTATACTAAAGTATGTTATATTAAAAGGTGTAGAGGGGTGAGTGTCAGGTATACCTGTCCATAGTTGTCGATGCCGGAGACGAGGCGGTTCAGGTTGAGGAGGTCAAAGGCCGCGCGGAGAGCGTGACCCAGAGTGGTCAGTCCAGACGCCTGCAGGTTCTTCAGTTCACTCATAAACGTGGCATGGTTCTCCTTCCAGCCCGCCTGAAATACACACAGGGATAGTGTGTCACACACACACCACATGGAGGGAATGCAATACATTACAGAGGGAGTCTTGCGTCATCACACTATACTGCATGATCAACCCGCATAAACAACACTACATTGCATGATCAACCCGCATAAACAACACTACACTGCATGATCAACCCGCATAAACAACACTACACTGCATGATCAACCCGCATAAACAACACTACACTGCATGATCAACCCGCATGAACAACACTACACTGCATGATCAACCCGCATAAACAACACTACACTGCATGATCAACCCGCATAAACAACACTACACTGCATGATCAACCCGCATAAACACCAGTCATGAAAGTGGCCACAACACACACACGCTCACTCTTACACACACACACACACACACACACACACACAGAGAGAGACACACCCACACACACAGAGACAGACAGTATTAAATGACATTGACCCCAGAGGATAGAGACATGCTTGCACGCACAAACAACCACACACTGACTCATATTAAACATATTAGTGCTGGGTTAAAGACATACAGTAAAAGCTCCATACTCATATAGGCTAAAGAAAATATGTATTATCACATCACGTGACAGATATTTATCATACATTAGGCTCTATATTAAAGGGATGGTTCACCCAAATTACAAAATGATACATTGGTTTCCTTACCCTGTAAGCAGTCTATTGACAAGGTATGACAGCAATACATGCTTTGGTTTAGTTTCGCTGGCACGGTTTCTACATGCGAACGTTTAAGCATTTTTGTCGCACAAATCCCATTCAAGTCATGGGACTGAAATTAGCATTTGTCGCGTATCATGTTTAAATAATCTATAAGTGGGGCCTCCCGAGTGGCACAGCGGTCTAAGGCACTGCATTGCAGTGCTAGAGGTGTCACTACAGACCCGGGTTTGATCCCGGGCTGTATCACAACCGGCCGTGTTCGGGAGTCCCATAGGGCGGCACAATTGGCCCTGCGTCGTCCAGGTTAGGGATGAGTTTGTCCGGAGGGGCTTTACTTGGCTCATCGCGCTCTAGCGACTCCTTGTGGCGGGCCAGGCACCTGCAGGCTGACCTCGGTCGTCAGGTGAACAGTGTTTCCTCCGACACGTTGGTGTGGCTGGCTTCCGGGTTAAGCAGACGGGTGTTAAGAAGCGCGGTTTGGCGGGTCATGTTTCGGAGGACGCATGACTCGACCTTCGCCTCCCGAGCCCGTTGGGGAGTTGCAGTGATGAGACAAGATCGAAAAGGGGGTAAAAAACAATCAATTTTAGATACTTTTGGCTGATTTGGACATCATGTGCAAAAAATGCTAATATCAGTCCCATGACTTGAATGGGATTTGTGCCAAAAATGCTAAAACGTTAGCATGTGGAAACAGTGCCAGGGAAACTAAACCAAAGCATGTATTGCTGTCATACCTTGTCCATAGACTGCTTACACGATAAGGAAACCAATGTGTAATTTTGTACTTTAGGTAAACTATCCCTTTAAATAATATGTTTATGATACCATGAAGCTAGGAGATTACATCTTCCTCAGGCTATGCCTTTAGAGTGCTTGGTTTGAAAATGGTAGGTCTATTTGTAATATAGAAAACAATATCTCAGAAAACACAAAGTAATGGCCACTATTGGCTCTTGCTGAAGCACTTCCTGAAGCTGCTCATCCCATGAGACCAGGTCTTTCCTATGCGACCAGGGCTTTCCCATGAGACCAGGGCTTTCCCATGAGACCAGGGCTTTCCCGTAGGAGAGCAGCCTAGTAGGGGAGTGTGAGTGAGTGGCTGCTCTCGCTCTTTCCTCCACTGAGGTCAAGTACCTTACTGTTACAGCATTATGCTTAATCTACAGATGACCTGCAGGCTTACCAGCCCCACCGTAAGTGGTACCATGCTTCCTAAAGAGAGAGAGCAGGGGAAGGAGGGAGAGAGAGAGAAAGAGAGGGTGGGAGTTTGGAGGAGACATAGACACTGAGCAGGAAATACAACGGGAAAGAGTCGCTTTTAAGTGTTTGTAGTCCTTGGATACAAGGCATGGGTTATTCTATCTAACCTCTAGAATGTGTTTACTCCAATGTAATTATGAAGTAATGATAAATAGCATAAAACAATGCTAAAGCAATTGTATATGTGAAGTAGCATGTTGCATTCCTTCACTCAGCTGATGAGCCCAACCCACCTACACACAAAGGAGTAACACACACTGAATCACTCAAGTACGTACACACACAGTCACATGGACACACACACACACACCTGACCCATCTAGTGTTGTTACGTTCCCAGAAGACATTCCCCTACTGGCAGGCTGTAGAACTGAAGACAAATCCTTACTGGCAGGCTGTAGAACTGAAGACAAACCCCTACTGGCAGGCTGTAGAACTGAAGACAAAACCCTACTGGCAGGCTGTAGAACTGAAGACAAACCCCTACTGGCAGGCTGTAGAACTGAAGACAAAACCCTACTGGCAGGCTGTAGAACTGAAGACAAACCCCTACTGGCAGGCTGTAGAACTGAAGACAAAGCCCTACTGGCAGGCTATAGAACTGAAGACAAAACCCTACTGGCAGGCTGTAGAACTGAAGACAAAACCCTACTGGCAGGCTGTAGAACTGAAGACAAAACCCTACTGGCAGGCTGTAGAACTGAAGACAAATCCTTACTGGCAGGCTGTAGAACTGAAGACAAAACCCTACTGGCAGGCTGTAGAACTGAAGACAAAGCCCTACTGGCAGGCTGTAGAACTGAAGACAAATCCCTACTGGCAGGCTGTAGAACTGAAGACAAAACCCTACTGGCAGGCTGTAGAACTGAAGACAAAACCCTACTGGCAGGCTGTAGAACTGAAGACAAAACCCTACTGGCAGGCTGTAGAACTGAAGACAAATCCCTACTGGCAGGCTGTAAAATTGAAGACAAACTCCTACTGGCAGGCTGTAGAACTGAAGACAAACTCCTACTGGCAGGATGTAGAACTGAAGACAAAACCCTACTGGCAGGCTGTAGAACTGAAGACAAAACCCTACTGGCAGGCTGTAGAATTGAAGACAAACTCCTACTGGCAGGCTGTAGAACTGAAGACAAAACCCTACTGGCAGGCTGTAGAACTGAAGACAAACCCTTACTGGCAGGCTGTAGAACTGAAGACAAAACCCTACTGGCAGGCTGTAGAACTGAAGACAAAACCCTACTGGCAGGCTGTAGAACTGAAGACAAAGCCTTACTGGCAGGCTGTAGAACTGAAGACAAAACCCCTACTGGCAGGCTGTAGAACTGAAGACAAAGCCCTACTGGCAGGCTGTAGAACTGAAGACAAACTCCTACTGGCAGGCTGTAGAACTGAAGACAAAACCCTACTGGCAGGCTGTAGAACTGAAGACAAAACCCTACTGGCAGGCTGTAGAACTGAAGACAAACCCCTACTGGCAGGCTGTAGAATTGAAGACAAACTCCTACTGGCAGGCTGTAGAACTGAAGACAAACTCCTACTGGCAGGCTGTAGAACTGAAGACAAAACCCTACTGGCAGGCTGTAGAACTGAAGACAACTCCTTACTGGCAGGCTGTAGAACTGAAGACAAAACCCTACTGGCAGGCTGAGAATTGAAGACAAACTCCTACTGGCAGGCTGTAGAACTGAAGACAAAACCCTACTGGCAGGCTGTAGAACTCTTAACTCACACTCAATAATTCAAGTGAAAGAGTAATTCAATTTCCCTGCCCAACCTTCTTTCCCTCCAAATCAACAACTCATTGCAGGCTGTATAAGTGTGCAATCAGAGTCCCTTGTTTTACCACAACCTTGTCTGGTGGGTGGGGTGGGAAAGGGAGGGAAAACAGGTGGAGGGAGATATGAAAAAGAGTGAAAGAGGGTCAAGGATGTATGCATTAGAAAACATTTACTCCACTATTCTGATGTTGCGACGTTTGGGGAAGGTTTAGGATATTGAGACTGGATTGTCAACATTATATTGTGGTAGGCTATTTATTTGTAGGCTGTGCTTCATGCCATGTGGTGAAACAGGCTACAACATGACACAAAGCCATAGAGCTAGCCTACATCCTGAATGTAGCACTGACATCATCGTCTTCAAATGTCTCTCGGCAACCCAGACACCGGGTTAGAGTGCCAAGAAAAAGACAACATCAAATTCACAATGAAAATAGTGATTACATCATCATGAATTATTTATTATCCAAAAATATTCTATGTACTTGTGTCTGTATCTAGCTAAGCCCCCCCACCCCCGATAGAACAGTGGTAGTCTATGAGCCAGGGTACAGCAGCTGAATATAGCTAGGCCCCCCCACCCCGATAGAACAGTGGTAGTCTATGAGCCAGGATACAGCAGCTGGGGGCTAGGCTAAGTCATGCTGGGTTCCTGCACACACTGACTGCAGGACAGGAGACCGCTTTCCATAAACAGACAGATAACAACTTGTTCCTCGCAAAAGCCCCAGTTATGAGGAAGCAGACTCCTATAAATAAAAAACATTAAGTTCCCATGATCCTTTAGTTTAGGAGCAGAACCAAAATATGCCAGGTTGAAGGCACGTGATGACGTATTGAACAGACAAGACAGCCACGCCAGAAAGCACCAACACCCATTCAGTAGAATGTAAAAAGAAAGCATCATGTCACTGTGCATTTCTGACTCAGAAGGGTGGTGATGAACTAACTGGTCATGAGAGCACCGTGAGCACGGTAGAAATCAGAGCTGTCACTGCAGTGAAAGCTAGGCTGCTTAACAAGCCCAAAGAGCTGTGATCACATGGAAGAGAAAAGGAAGGGGTCACAGACTCACAGCCATTGAAGCGGAGCAGGTTGTGCAGTTGGACTCTCCCTCAATCTGTGACAGGAATGGCTTCCCACAAGACCCACAGTTTCAGACACCAGTACAGACACTACAGACCATGGTACAGACCCCACTACAGACCCCAGTACAGACCCCTCTATAGACCACAGTACAGATCCCACTACAGACCCCAGTACAGACCCCTCTATAGACCACAGTACAGACCCCACTACAGACCCCAGTATAGACCACAGTACAGACCCCACTACAGACCCCAGTACAGACCCCAGTACAGAGCCCACTACAGACCCCACTACAGACCACAGTACAGACCCCACTACAGACCACAGTACAGACCCCACTACAGACCCCAGTATAGACCACACTACAGACCCCAGTACAGACCCCACTACAGACCACAGTACAGACCCCACTACAGACCACAGTACAGACCCCACTACAGACCCCAGTGGGAGTCAAGTCCTTAGTAGACAGGGTCAAGCAGTTACTTTTAGGATGTGTGGCCCTAAACCAGAATCTCATAAGACTGCCCTGGATGTACCGGTCAGGCATGTGAATGACAGCCCTGGATGTACCGGTCAGGCATGTGAATGACTGCCCTGGATGTACCGGTCAGGCATGTGAATGACAGCCCTGGATGTACCGGTCAGGCATGTGAATGACAGCCCTGGATGTACCGGTCAGGCATGTCAACCTGTACCGGTCAGGGCTGTCATTCACATGCCTGACCGGTACAGGTTGAGAGCTTCAAGTTCCTTGGTGTCCACATCACCAACGAACTATCATGGTCCAAACACACCAAGACAGTCGTGAAGAGGGCACGACAAAGCCTATTCCCCCTCAGGAGACAGAAAATATTTGGCATGGGTCCTCAGATCCTCAAAAAATTCTACAGCTGCACCATCGAGAGCATCCTGACTGGTTGCATCACCGCCTGGTATGGCAACTGCTTGGCCTCCGACCGCAAGGCACTACAGAGGGTAGTGCGTACGGCCCAATACATCACTGGGGCCAAGCTTCCTGCCATCCAGGACCTCTATACCAGGCGGTGTCAGAGGAAGGCCCTCAAAATTGTCTCCAGCCACCCTAGTCATAGACTGTTCTCTCTGCTACCGCACGGCAAGCGGTACCGGAGTGCCAAGTCTAGGTCCAAAAGACTTCTCAACAGCTTCTACCCCCAAGCCATAAGACTCCTGAACAGCTAATCATGGCTACCCGGACTATTTGCACTGCCCCCCACCCCCCACCCCATCTTTTTACACTGCTGCTACTCTGTTAATTATTTATGCATAGTCACTTTAACTCTACCCACATGTACATATTACTTCAACTACCTCAACTAGCCGGTGCCCTCGCACATTGACTCTGCACTGGTACCCCCCTGTATATATAGCCTCCCTACTGTTATTTTATTTTACTTCTGCTCTTTTTTTTCTCAACACTTTTTTGTTGTTGTTTTATTTTACTTTTTTTATTAAAAATAAATGCACTTTTGGTTAAGAGGTGTAAGTAAGCATTTCACTGTAATGTCTGCACCTGTTGTATTCGGCACATGTGGCCAATACAATTTTATTTGATTTTATTTGATTTATTATTATAATAATATGCCATTTAGCAGACGCTTTTATCCAAAGTGACTTACAGTCATGTGTGCATACATATTTACGTATGGGTGGTCCCGGGGATCGAACCCACTACCCTGGCGTTACAAGCGCCATGCTCAACCAATTGAGCTACAGAGGACCACATCATGATTTGAATGACAGCCCTGGATGTACCGGTCAGGCATGTGAATGACAGACCTGGATGTACCGGTCAGGTATGTGAATGACAGCCCTGGATGTACCGGTCAGGTATGTGAATAACAGCCCTGGATGTACCGGTCAGGCATGTGAATGACAGACCTGGGAGTACCGGTCAGGCATGTGAATGACAGCCCTGGATGTACCGGTCAGGCATGTGAATGACAGCCCTGGATGTACCGGTCAGGCATGTGAATGACAGCCCTGGATGTACCGGTCAGGTATGTGAATAACAGCCCTGGATGTACCGGTCAGGCATGTGAATAACAGCCCTGGATGTACCGGTCAGGCATGTGAATGACAGCCCTGGATGTACCGGTCAGGCATGTGAATGACAGCCCTGGATGTACCGGTCAGGCATGTGAATGACAGCCCTGGATGTACCGGTCAGGCATGTGAATGACAGCCCTGGATGTACCGGTCAGGCATGTGAATGACAGCCCTGGATGTACCGGTCAGGCATGTGAATGACAGCCCTGGATGTACCAGTCAGGCATGTGAATGACAGCCCTGGATGTACCGGTCAGGCATGTGAATGACAGACCTGGACAAGATTCCTAGAAAGATAGAGGCAGTCAGGCGGAGCAGGGCAGCCCAAGCTTGGGCAGTAAACACAAGCCTGAATGATTAGAACACAATGTTAAACATTTGGAGTCGTTCCACGAAAAGACTGCCTTTTGTGTCCCTTTGATATTTTAAGTAGAAATTGTGCAACAATATTGAGTTTTAAAAGCCTGTTATAGTAAATGAAGTGCCCTTTAATATAGACCACATGGATAATTCAATAAATCAGATTTTTTTATATGAATAATGACTTGCTAAAGTGCCAAAATTCAGCATATTGACATGTACCTCCGTGCACCCTCTGTGACTTCTAGGAAGATTGTAACACACTTAACCCCACAATTTCCAAAAGTTTTCACCATCATTGTAAAGCCCTAGTTATTTTGTTGCTTTGACAAAGTCTTTCCTGAAGATTATTATTTATTTCATGTGATTAGTGATTCATTTACGTCTGTCCCTCATTTTAAGGTCAACCCTGTTATATGAACTGAACTCTCGTTTTAATATGGTGAAACTATTCCTTTTACAAAATGCTTTTTCAAAAGAAACATTGAACATCTAATAGTCAAATCATAGTGTAAAAGCAGGTACTCTTTAAGGCCATTTTGTGGTGGAAAACTGAGTGATTTGTTTTAACAATGCATTCAATTGCCACTCCCTGATGCACACAACAAGATTCCATTCCCCCTCACAGGGGGATTTATGGCTGATTTAAGATGAAATTGTCAACCCTTTTACAGTCAACCCTGTCATGGCCAACCCTGTTACTTTTTTTGGCACTTATTAGGCACTTACTATAGTATTTTTTTATTGAACCTCTTGAAATGTGAAAACTAGTTTTTTATTAAATTGAACATGTGCTCTTTATGACAGAAGGTGGATGAACTGCTCCAGCAAACATAGCGTACACACAGTACACATATTCTGCCTAATAACATGTCAAGCTAGAGAGGAAAGGAGTGTGAAAGAGAAAAACAAAATCCAAGTGAGAAAACAAAATGTCAGCGCTGGGGCAGGAGGAGGAAGAGAAGAACGACGCTCCTCTCGATGGTCCAGGAACGGGACAACAAGTGAACTCAGAGCGAGGAGGAAAAGACAGCATTGTCTTTATCCAGCAGCGTCTCCATGGAACTCTTCTCTGATTGGCGGCTGAATAGCTCATGAATAATGAAACAGAGATAAAAAGCTACACTGCTCAGTAGAAGAAGTGCAGAGGTTCAGCAGTCAGATTCCATCTCTCACCAGGCAAGGCAGGCAAGACATTACAGGCTGGGTTATTGTTGGGCAAACTCTGCTCGTCTGGTTGTCAACACCTAACACAGGGAGGAGCTTTCTCTCCAAAGTACCTAGACCAAACAAGTGACATTTCAGTAGCCATGCAGTTAGCTAGTTATTTTTATATTCCAGAACACTTAGCACTTCTGCTTTTGAACAGTTTCATAAAAAGTCCCTTGATCCCTTAATATGCAACAAATCAGGAACAATGCCCTCAAGGAAAATTCTGAAGACAAGTGCTTTATAGGCCTATCTGGTCATTTAATACAGCAACAGAAGCTGAACCAACTCCGACACCAAGGAATGTAAAATGGAATAGCTAATGAACCACCACCTATCCTTGGATGGAGAGGAAGAAGACTTGGAGAAGGAGGAGGGGATGTGTGTTTTCATTGGAGGGAGTGGGGTGTAGAAAAGCCCTGGGAGGATGTCTGGCCACCTGCCAGAGAGACAAAGCTAATGAAGTGCCAGGGAATAAAGCCACTCTACAGTACTGTCACTGTCAAACCACACAACTACAGCAGCATACACTGATGCAGGCACACCTTCTACACCTCGGCAACGCTGCACATCAAAGAAGCCATAGAAGAAGAAGAAGCAACAATGCAGTTTCATGCAGTTGGCCTGTACACATTCATTATAACATAGGCTACATCCCGTATAGCTCAGTTGGTAGAGCATGGCGCTTGCAACGCCAGGGTTATGGGTTTGATTCCCACGGGGGGCCAGTATGAAAAAAAATTATGCACTCACTAACTGTAAGTCGCTCTGGATAAGAGCGTCTGCTAAATGACTAAAATGTAAATGTAAATGTTTCTAACTGTAAGTCACTCTGGATAAGAGCGACTGCTAAATGACTAAAATTTAAAAATGTAAATGCAATGCACTTCAGCACTACTCATTTGACTCTTATACAAAATATGTGCCCATCCCCAACAAGAGTGCATGAATAGACATGTGACAGGGCATTTATAAAGAATGAATACATGGTTATCTTAAGATGAATGCACAAACTGTAAGTCACTCTGGATAAGAGCGTCTGCTAAATGACTAAAATGTACAGTACATGTAAAAATGCTGTCAGATACTTGACAGCAAGTTAGCCCCAACTGCTTATTCATGTTCCTAAGTCTGGTGTAATGTTACACTGAAATCCCAATGATAAAGCTAGCTGCTGCAGTGACTGCAGGATTCATATGGGTTCATTCGAACAGTCACACCTACTTGTTTTGTAAACTGAGATAACTTGTCATTGAAAGATTATTTCAACGTTTGAGAGCTTTGGGGCTAGCTGCCTCTCACATACTCTAAAATGGAGAACATATTTCACTCCATCTTTTCCTGCTTTAGGGCAGAGTTGCATGGGATATCAAATCAAATCAAATTGTATTTGTCACATGCCTTGTAAACAACAGGTGTAGTCTAACAATGAAATGCTAACTTACGGGGCCTTCTCAACAATGCAGAGAGAAAAAAAATAGAGAAATAATAGAAAAGTAAAACACATAATAATAAAAGTAATAATAGATACACAATGAGTAACGATAACTTGGCTATATACACAGATTACCAGTGCCGAGTCGATGTGCAGGGGTACAAGGTAATTGAGGTAGATATGTACATATAGGTAGGAATAAAGTAACTAGGCAACAGGATAGATAATAAACAGTAACAGCAGCGTATGTGATGAGTAAAAAATAGTTAGTGCAAAAAGGGTCAATGCAGATAGTCCGGATAGCTATTGGTTAACTATTTAACTAACTATTTAGCAGTCTTATGGCTTGGGGGTAGAAGCTGTTCAGGGTCCTGTTGGTTCCAGACTTGGTGCACCGGTACCGCTTGCACGGTGGTGGCAGAGAGCACAGTCTATGACCACAATAAGGCAGGAGTCTTATGTGCTTATGTGTCTATGCCACATTGTTACATGAAATTTGATTTGATAAAATTTGATTTGATTTGATTATGCAAACATTACAGCCTGCTGCCTCTGCCTGTTGCTTAATTATTGGCATGGGTTGGGATGTTTTATTCCATTTGAGAAGGCCCTGTTTATAGTACGAAAAGGGGTCCTGTTTATACTACGAGTGAAAGGCTGAGGGTGGGGGCATTGAGAAATGGCCAGCGCTAATAGGGATCCTTGGGACGTCCCTACCCTAAACCCTACCCTAACCCTAAACTTTAACCTTTACATTAACCATTTTAAATCTCAACTTCATTGGGTGGGTATGGATGTCCCAAGGATCTCGAATAGCTAGGACCATTGGGAAAGGATGGTGTGTAAACAGACTGGGGGAGGTTGATGTTGGCACTTTATAAGGGCATTTGATCATTATGAAGTTATGATAGTGTAAACTACAGAATGGGCACCTTGTACTCCTGAGTGGCGCAGTGGTCTAAGGCACTGCATCGCAGTGCTAACTGTGCCACTAGAGATCCTGGTTCGAATCCAGGCTCTGTCGCCGCCGGCCGCGACCGGGAGACTCATGGGCGGCGCACAATTGGCCCAGCGTCGTCCAGGGTAGGGGAGGGAATGGCCGGCAGGGATGTAGCTCAGTTGATAGAGCATGGCGTTTGCAACGCCAGGGTTGTGGGTTCGTTTCCCACGGGGGGCCAGTATAAAAAAAAATATGTAAGTCGCTCTGGATAAGAGCGTCTGCTAAATGACTAAAATGTAAATGTTATGGTGTAAACTCAGATTTAGATGAAAATATTGAGTGTCGTGTGAACATTATCATTTTCTATGATAAAGGGGGTTTTATCAAATCAAATAAGTTTGAGTCGCCCAGTCCACATTGGCCAATGCGAGTGCATGGAGTTCAGCCACAGAACCGATGCAAGAGGAGGGCTCGAGAAGAGGTGCAGGCCAGTTGACCAATCCAGGATGAGTTAGCCCACATAAATAGAGACGTCACGATAGATAATATAACTCTCCGCCTCCATCTCAGCGCCCGAGAGCTTTCCCAACACAAAAGCAAAATGTCCGCCATGTTCAGAGGCAGCGCTGCACCGGTCTGCGGGTATTTTTTACAAAAATGTGCCGTTTTCGCCACCGGGAGGCCGCCCAACCCGCAGCTACAAACCAGAGGGACAGTAAAGTCTCACTGTCAGCAAAATATCCGCGCCTTAATCACATATAAAACAATTTAACAGTATTTATTTACCTTAACTCCGTATGGTGGATCATCGAATGTAACTAGCATGTACCTGTCGCCTCTACTAGCAGGGTCTCGGGCACGCAGCTGTTAAAGAAAACGAAACAATACATGTTAATTTCGACTGAATATGTCAAAGGGACCCTCAACTCTATCAAGGCAAATAGTAAGCTGAAAAAAATCGGGGTAAAATTATTCTTTACCTTCATAAAGATCTCAACCGCGCCTTTAGCAATGTCCAGATACGTCGTACCCAAATAAGTGCGCTGATTCATAGAAGCGGACGTGTCTATCAGGAAAAGTAAAATAGGCATCTTAAATGTATAGATATATATAGCTATATGCTTTCTAAAATACCTATTATCGTCATATGACCTATCTTGCGGCCAGGGCATGCATATATGTGTGTATATTTTTTTGTAATAATCAGACCCCCCCCCCCAAAAGAGGGTCGTACAGCCACCCCTTGCCGCTGCCTGACTCTATCTGCCTTTCCTAAGCACTGCTGGGTTAGCGCTGTTAGAGAAGTTCTCTTCCGAATAGAGTGAAACGCCTTCCTTCCACCGCTGCGATCGTATTGGTTGAGCCTGACCACAGTGGCCACTCCCTGCCGTGCATAAATATGTAATAATGAGGTCGAGATGGTTTTCTCGCTTCTGTTCTACTAAGCAGAGGATCATTCAGAGAGGGGATCCATGTACTGTTGCAAGAAGATACATTAATACAAATATTGATGATATGGCCATTCTATTCTGCATAGAATAACGTTGTAATGACTTCACATACATACAACATATACTCAAAAAGCAATATGACCTCATAATTTGCGAGTATGGATTAGTGGTATGGCTAGCTGAACATAAAGGACGACCGCCCCCCCGTTCCCGTTTTGCTGTCTTGGTGGGGGAGGGTGCGAGAGAGTCGCCTCACCGTACGATTTTAATAATAATCGTGCCTTCCCTTCCACTTTCCCCTCCATGTTTATCTCGTCTGTGCAAGCAGCACCTCGAAGCGCCATATTGCAAAATGCAAAAGGTCCAGTGCGAATGTCTGCTTGCACGAAAGTCAATGTTCTGCTGCGCCTCATCATGGCTCCTTATGTTGGTCTGTTACTTGGGAATCGTTGTGTAATTTCTGTTGAACACGTTTTAAAGACAGTAGGAGCACACTGTTTACCAAAACCTTGCAATCAAGGCTAGACCTTTTTTTTTTTTGATAAGGGACATATCATGCAGCGTCCAACCCTCTGCCTGTTTGGGTCGTCACTAGTTAACATAGCCACAAAGTCATAATTATGGCTAAACCCCGCCCATTTTTACAATTTATCTTCTTACAATTTGATTTACCTAACCTTACCACACTGCTACCCTTATGCCTAACCCTAACCTTAAATGAAGACCAAAAAGCTTTTTTTGTTGCCAATTTTGACTTTGTGGCTGTGGAATCTGACTTTGTGGCTGTGTTAACTAGGGACTAGCGTACTTGGCTGAATATGACAGAGAGGGAGGGTTGGTTTGCCGTCTTGCTGTCATTAACCTAAACGAAGCAGGCGTAAAAGAAACTGCTGTGATAGCTGCCTGTACATTTACATGCAGGTTTACGGTAGATCCTTTTATTGGTTACAGGAAGTGAGCAATCTTGCATAACAATCACTGATAGCTTTATAGGCTACAGAGTTTATGAACAGTTTACAATACATTATGCAGGCCTGATGTTTCAATATGTCTCAATTAATAAAACATTTGATATTTGTTTACTCTCTATATTGTTGAACACAAATGTTGATTGTTTTCACCCCTGGCCTATAAAACATGTATAATACAGTAGAGCAGAACATGTTAATGGTGGTATTATCATGGTACCACTAGCCTACTATTTATTATTTTGCCTAACTATTATTTAATCAACATTTACATATCAATGCAGGCACATTGACAGGTGCATGGACCTGTCACCTGTTCAGAATAATTTGTGCACTGCACAAGTGTTCTAGAGTGTAACAACCAATATATATATAAAGGTTGTTATTAAAGAAAATAATGTGACTTTAAGATATATATATTATAGTATTAGTATTATAATTGCACCAGTACTGAGTAAGCTTTCAGACTTTGTCAAGAGTTAACTGAATCTAGGCCTGCTCTGAGGGTCTTTGTAGACCATGTGGTCCAGCCACATGACATCATGCAACAAAAGAATGCAATGAACTAATTCAATCAAGAAAAATAGTGCTTGACATGATTAAGTCAAGGAGTCAAGTCTTGCCCAGTTGACACATTCCAATTTTATTTAAAGTGGCTTTAACAGTAAGTACAGTGTCCATACTCCATGGAAGGGGACGCTTTAGGAGAGAGGAATAACGTCGTGGGAGAGACAAAAACACCACGCTAACCTGAGGACCGACTGAGGGGTGGAGCATGGCGTCTTCAGCGAAAAGACGAGCAGTTGGAAAGGGAGTAAGTCCCGATGATAGTGAGGATAACAGCTCGGATGAGGGATCGGAAGACGATGTTGATTCAGGAGAGGAGGACAGCGGATCAGAAGAGGAGAGCAATGAAGAGGTCAAGGCCGAGGATAGAATAGACGCCGGAAGGGAAAGGAGGGGGGAAATGGAGTCCTTATAGAAGGCAAGAAACAGATATAGGTTTGGAGAAATGTAGTATTATCATAAGGAGACATATACTTGGATGAATGAGGAGGAATGGAGGGGAAAAGAGAGGCAGAGGTCTAAGAGAGAGATGGAGGAAGATTGTGAGTTTGAGTCAGTTACAAATGGCGGGGAAAAGGGAAGGTTTGTTAAAGAAGAGTGGTAGGAAATGTAAGCAAAGTGAGCTGAAGACAGGAGTAGAAATGGAAGTGAATGAGGGTGATGTATCGGAGGTGGAAGGTGTGGTGAAGTACTCGGAGCCTGAGGATTGCACAGTGGTTCAGGATAAAGATGAGTCTGTGACAGTAGGAGTGAAGTTTGTGGAAAAAATTGATCCTTGCCTTTTGGCTGATCCAATTGTGGTTTCAAGATGGGTGAAAAGAGCGTTGGGTAAAGTGGAATCGGTGAGGGTAACCAGTAGTGGTCTAGTGTTAATTGTTTGTGTTTCTGTTAGGCAGAGGGAGAAGGCGCTCAGAGTTAAACAAATGGGGGAAAGAATTGTGAATTGTTTCGCTCTTAAGAAAAGGGCGCCATTGAGAGGAGTGATTACTGGAGTAGCAGTGAATGTAAAAGTTGACCAACTGAAGGAGAAGATTCCCGGTGTGTGTGATGCTCGTCGTTTGGTGCGACGTAAAAGGGTGGCGAGAGTGGGGAAACAGAAGAGTCATTGTCTGTTCTTTTGAGTTTTGAAGTTGAGTCTTTGCCTGAGAAAGTGAGGTTAGGATATATAAGTTACCCAGTGCGAGCTTATGTGCCGAATACCTTAAGATGTTACAGGTGTCAAACTTATGGGCATGTGGCAGCAGTGTGTAGGAGGGAGATTCCAAGGTGTGAGAAGTGTGCAGAAGGGCACGAGACAAAGGAGTGTGAAGCAGTGGGGAAAGTGGTGGTGTGTGCTAATTGTAGGGGTGGCCATGGACCTGGGGATCAGACATGTCCAGTGCGAGAGAAGCAGGTTGAGGTATCCAGGATAAGAGTAGAGAAGAAGTTGTCATATGCGGAGGCAGTGAAGAAAGTAGAGGAAGATGGGTCAAGGGGGAGGGATCCTGAGAGAAATGGTGTGAGTAGTAGAGATGTACCAGTACAGAGGGGTAAACCAAAAAGTGATATATGGTTCAGCAAGATTGGATTTTTAGCGTTTATAGCAATGGTTATTAATTGTACTGCAGGGATGGAACGCAAATCGAAGAAAATTGAGGTGGTGGTGGCAGCTGCAGAGAGATATTTGGGTGTGCGAGACTTGACAGCAGAAGAGTTACAGGGAGTATTAAGTAGTGATGTCCCATCAATTCAGGTTGAGGGCATGAGGTAGGAGTGAGTGTATTTAAACAGTGGAGAAGGGTGGGGATAATTATTAGTTGTAGTGTTGAAGGTGTGAGTGTAGTGCTAGATGGTAGGAAGATAAGGGAGTTGAACTCCAGTCTAGTAGGTGGCGGTAATGCAACAAATTGGATGCCAACCGCCGTTAAACCTCATTGAAGAAGAAGGAAGTCCATACTCCATAATGTCATGGTAAGAACACTGATGACGTAGTTTAAATAGTATATTGAGTAGAACGTCATTAGATATAGTATCACATATTTTGTTGTCTTTTTTAAGAGAAACTGGGTTGGCAGGTAGGATTTAGTTTATCCCTGTCTCTGGCCCACACTCCAGTACGGTAGATGGCAGTAATGCACCATAACGTTGGATGCCAACCGCCGATAAACCCCACTGAAGAAGAAGAAGAAGAAGAAGAAGAACTGATGACGTAGTGAATCTACTCTGGCAGAATTCCTTCGCCCTCCAATATCCCAGCATTCACAGCGTAACCTGCAGTATTGACAAAGAAAATAACGACAGAAAACAGGGTGGGCTCTCCAAAACAATACCCCCACAAATTAACGACAACAAGGTAAAACGCTTTTATTTGCAACAATTCCTATGAATTATTCAGATACAGATGTCATTTTTTGAATGACATGGCTTCTGTCAGCTAGCTAGCTAGCCTGTCACCAAAATAATAGCTACGGTTGCCAGTGAGGTTAGCTTGCTAGCTAACGTTAATGCGTCTTTGTTTTGATGGCTAACGTTATTTGGCAGATCATGGTGTACGTTACGTAACGTTAGCTATATAAACATCTGGTGTACTGTCAAGTTGGAAAGCGTTCACCACTCAACCAGCTATCTAACTACTTTGTTATGTTGCTAGCTAACTAGCTTGCAATTCTAGTTAGCAAGACAAACATAATTTGGCATTAATCAGCAACACGTCACAAGCATGGATTGACTGGAGTGCAATATATTTAGTGTCAGCTACTTAGCTAGCTCGTAAAATGTCCTATGTAACGTTACCTTTGGATTTGTAAATTAGCTAGTTACCTAGCTAAGATTATTGTTTAAAATGTTGCTGTTCTGCTAACAGTTACATATTTTTGAACAATAAGTACCTAGCAACAGTTAAGTTTTCTGTGTTAATAATTTAATTAATCACTTAGTCGATATTTTGTCCTCTGGTGCGTTATTCCAAAAATTTAAAAATATTGTGAAACAATTTCACACCGGGATTGGTTTCGTCCAGTTCTGAAATTGTCCAAGTAAACAAAACATGTTCACGTGATTAGCCACGTTGAGGCAGAATCCAACTAGCTTTGTTATTGAAAGAGAGAATCCATATTGGCCTACTGCAGATTTTAAGCTACTGTATCAGCCCCAACACCCACCCCCATCAATAGGCTATTATTAAGATACTATTTACATACAGACTAATATTTACAGATTGTTGCCATTTCAAATCAAATGAAAATACGTTTATGTGGCCACACAACAAATGCTTTAATCTTGAGGTGTGCTCATTGTATTGTACACAGGTCCTGGCATTGGTAAGATGGAATGACATCAAACTATAAATTACTACAGTCTCCCTTATCATATTACATGAAAAGTTAATAAAAGGATGACATTTGGATAAAAAATATAAATATTTACCATCATATATAACTGTATACACAATTAGTCATTCATCTGTGGTGTACTTGGTTGGAATGAAGTCTCACCACTGAGACTGTTGTTGTTTACCAGGGTGCAGCACTGCGTTATGCTGCTAAGGAGCTGAGGGTGAGTGGGAAGGGCCATCTGCACCTGAGGGGAGGTTACACACCTGCAGAGCTTCCAGAGAGAGGGCCCTGCCAGACACACCTGCAGAGCTTCCAGAGAGAGGGCCCTGCCAGACACACCTGCAGAGCTTTCAGAGAGAGGGCCCTGCCAGACACACCTGCAGAGCTTCCAGAGAGAGGACCCTGCCAGACACAGAGGACGAGAGAAAGGGACAGGGGAGCGAGCTCAGCTGGAGCCAATGCAGCAGCAGAGTGGACAGCCTGAGCTAGTGGAAGGAAGCCTTCCCGTGTTCGTGTTCCCCACAGAGCTTGTCTTCTACGCGGACGAGCAGACCTCCCACAAGCAGGTTCTCACCCTCTACAACCCCTATGAGTTCGCCCTCAAGTTCAAAGGTAAATAAAACATTTGGTTTCAAGATAACAAGGTATTGATATAAGAACCATTTTAGCCATTAATTAAGGAGTCAAGAGAACCACATTGATACTGTAGCATATACACCACTCATTCACGGTTTCTGTTCTCGGTCAGTGCTATGCACAGCGCCAAACAAGTATACTGTGGTGGATGCCACCGGAGCCGTCAAGCCACAGTGCTGTGTTGACATGTGAGTAATAAGCTTACTATTACATGTCATAACTAGGACTGTCAGTTACTCTCCGTTTAAGGCATATTAATGAAGGACATGATATTCATGAGTGCAAATTATGAAATACCAAGCAATATTAATAGAGAATGATTTCATCGGAAGCAAGCTTCTGCTTTGAAAATGCAGTCATTCCATTCAAATATTTGTATCTTTCCCTTGTGTTTTCCTGTCTGTGTTCTCAGAGTGATTCGACACAAAGATGTGCGGGCCTGTCACTATGGGGTGTCTGATAAGTTCCGGCTGCAGGTGTCTGAGCAGAGCCAGAGGAAGGCCCTGGGCAGAAAGGAGGTGACGGCCACTCTGAGGCCCTCGGCTGCCCAGGAGCCCCCCAGCCCCCGGCCCCAGGAGGAGGATCGACAGATGAAGGAACAGCTGGCCGACAGCGTGTTCTTTGAGCAGACCACCTTCCAGACAGGTAGGAGTATGAGTGGCCGCTGAAAAGGGATATCTCGCCCAAACTTAGCTATCGATACCTGTTAAGTACGTTATGTATGCTGAGAGCCAAAATATATTAGCCAACATTATGTAGGCTACATTTGTTGTTTAGGTGAAGTAACTGAAATGGTGGAAGCACCACATGCCATTATATTGTCCTGACACTAGATGGCGCCAGACACCAATACAAGTGAGGAGTGATCAAGTGAGAGCAGTGGATTGTTATGGTGTGTGTGTGTGTTGTACAGAGAGCCGCTCTCAGTCTGGGGGGCCCAGCCTGCTGACGGTGCTGTTGGGGCTGGTGTGTATGGCTGCCCTCATGCTGCCAACCCTGGGGGAGCAAGAATCCACCGTGCCTGTCTACCTCCACTTAAGTGTTACCAAGAAACTTGTAGCTGCTTACGTTCTAGGTGAGCCAAGGGGAGAGAGCAAACCCTTGATGAACAATTGCATGCTCGCAGTGTTTCATTTTATCACCAATTTCAATGGATATGAATTGATAATACTTCATGGGATCCACATGTTGTTGTGATCAGCGTCCCAAATGGCACCCTATTCCCTATATAGTGCACTACATTTGACCAGAGGCCGATAGGCCCTGGTCAAAAGTAGTACACTCTAAACTAGACTACTGGGTTTGCTTCGATTACTCTTGTTCTATCCATTCCGTGTGCGATACTGCTGGAGCATACTCCTGCTGGGAATTGATTCAGTTTGCCTGTGTTACAGGTCTTCTTACAATGGTTATCCTGCGTACATGAAGTGCTATGGGGGCTGGTAAGAGAATGTGGAGAAGATACAGAAGAGAAGAGAACATTGTCACCCAAGGCAACTACATGCTTGAAAGGGTAGTGTTTAGGGGGTGGGGGATGGGGTATCTGGTCAATTCCCCCTCCCTCTGCCCCAAAAACATACATTTAATTGTTTTGAAATAAAAACATAATACTGACCTGATACAATGCAAGAGACCTCTGATGCAATGGGCACAGAAATAACATTCTGGAGGAGGGCATTGTGTGGGTCTGCTGCCATGGGAGGAAGGGTTTGTATAAAAACATGGGGGTCATTAAATTAAGTGTTTGACTTCATATCCCGCGTCTGTCTGTGTGGAGTTCCATGGCCATTATGTAACAGACAATGGTAAAGTTGAGTTGAAAGTTGGCGATTTGCTGTTACACATTAGGGCAACTTGAAGTTAAATGTGATTTCATGTACAGTGGGGAGAACAAGTATTTGATACACTGCCGATTTTGCAGGTGTTCCTACTTACAAAGCATGTAGAGGTCTGTAAATTTTATCATAGGTACACTTCAACTGTGAGAGACGGAATCTAAAACAAAAATCCAGAAAATCACATTGTATGATTTTTAAGTAATTAATTTGCATTTTATTGCATGACATAAGTATTTGATCACCTACCAACCAGTAAGAATTCCGGCTCTCACAGACCTGTTAGTTTTTCTTTAAGAAGCCCTTCTGTTCTCCACTCATTACCTGTATTAACTGCACCTGTTTGAACTCGTTACCTGTATAAAAGACACCTGTCCACACACTCAATCAAACAGACTCCAACCTCTCCACAATGGCCAAGACCAGAGAGCTGTGTAAAGACATCAGGGATAAAATTGTAGACCTGCACAAGGCTGGGATGGGCTACAGGACAATAGGCAAGCAGCTTGGTGAGAAGGCAACAAGTGTTGGCGCAATTATTAGAAAATGGAAGAAGTTCAAGATGACGGTCAATCACCCTCGGTCTGGGGCTCCATGCAAGATCTCACCTCGTGGGGCATCAATGATCATGAGGAAGGTGAGGGATCAGCCCAGAACTACACGGCAGGACCTGGTCAATGACCTGAAGAGAGCTGGGACCACAGTCTCAAAGAAAACCATTAGTAACACACTACGCCGTCATGGATTAAAATCCTGCAGCGCACGCAAGGTCCCCCTGCTCAAGCCAGTGCATGTCCAGGCCCGTCTGAAGTTTGCCAATGACCATCTGGATGATCCAGAGGAGGAATGGGAGAAGGTCATGTGGTCTGATGAGACAAAAATAAAGCTTTTTGGTCTAAACTCCACTCGCCGTGTTTGGAGGAAGAAGAAGGATGAGTATAACCCCAAGAACACCATCCCAACCGTAAAGCATGGAGGTGGAAACATCATTCTTTGGGGATGCTTTTCTGCAAAGGAGACAGGACTACTGCACCGTATTGAGGGGAGGATGGATGGGGCCATGTATCGTGAGATCTTGGCCAACAACCTCATTCCCTCAGTAAGAGCATTGAAGATGGGTCATGGCTGGGTCTTCCAGCATGACAACGACCCGAAACACACAGCCAGGGCAACTAAGGAGTGGCTCCGTAAGAAGCATCTCAAGGTCCTGGAGTGGCCTAGCCAGTCTCCAGACCTGAACCCAATAGAAAATATTTTGAGGGAGCTGAAAGTCCGTATTGCCCAGCAACAGCCCCGAAACCTGAAGGATCTGGAGAAGGTCTGTATGGAGGAGTGGGCCAAAATCCCTGCTGCAGTGTGTGCAAACCTGGTCAAGACCTACAGGAAACGTATGATCTCTGTAATTGCAAACAAAGGTTTCTGTACCAAATATTAAGTTCTGCTTTTCTGATGTATCAAATACTAATGTCATGCAATAAAATGCAAATGAATTACTTAAAAATCATACAATGTGATTTTCTGGATTTTTGTTTTAGATTCCGTCTCTCACAGTTGAAGTGTACCTATGATAAAAATTAGACCTCTACATGCTTTGTAAGTAGGAAAACCTGCAAAATCGGCAGTGTATCAAATACTTGTTTTCCCCACTGTACATATTAAAAGGTGCAATATGCAGAAATCGCTCCGCCATTTCCTGGTTGCAAAAATCTGAATAGTTCGCCTAATTTGTTTTTGACAAAAGCAATGTGTAGAGAATCATTGTTCCATCGAAACCGCTGTGAAATATATTTTCAGCTGTTTGAAGCTGGTATACAAAACCTAAATTAAGACTCAAACTAAACTTAAGAATGGGAAGCATAGAAATAGCACACAGAACAGATCTACCACTTCATTTCAATGAGTGACAGAGCTATAACTCACATTTGTGAATTTGGTCAGGTCACCCAAAAGTTACATATTGCAGCTTTAAGTAATTGAAAAGCTTTTGTTATGGTCTTCACCTGTAACCACATCTTAATAGTATTGTTGTCCACTTAGAATAAAACAATGTACTCTTTTGTAGCTTGTATTGACTGAATCGCTGACTAAATGCAGTTACATGCATGTGTGGATACTTATCTGAATGGAAGTGTTACTTTTCCAGCCACAATATACAATACAAAAAGGTTTAAAATGTGACCAAAGGAAATGTCATCTTATGAAAGACATCGGTTTACTTGCTGTACAATGTCAATGTTCCATCAAATGCCTAATAAAGTCTTGAATCAGCACAAGATCAGTAGTCAGCCGATCTCTTTATCCTAGTGTGATCAGTTCACCTACTCAGCACTTGTGAGCCAGTGATGAGGGGTCCACAAGTGACTGGAAGCTTGGGAAAATGGGCAGCAACAACTCCCTCCTACATAGACTTTGACGTACCTGCTTCATTGTTAACTTGCAGACATACGAGAGCCACCCCAGAGTTTTAAATCAGCTTTTAGTTTTTTTGCACCTTACTTGTGGAATAATCTCCAAGGCAAAAAAAATTGATGAATTGGTGCCTCTAGGATAGGGATCATCAACTTGATTCAGCCGCAGACAGATTTATTTTCTTGAGCGGATGGTCGGGGGGGACCGGAACATAATTACAAATTATTTGTAGTTGGCAAATTGACCACAAGAAGCCCAAACAGATGTTTGACTAAAACAATCATTTCAAACCTTGCTTACATTTGTATACAATCAAGTTTCTCCATTATGCATGGGAATAGATTTCACTTAATCACATGGAGCTGATTTCCGGGTGTTTAGTCTGTCTAAACTAACACTTTTTCCCCCTCAACTTGGGGGACCAAATAAAACCACTTGTGGGCCAAATTCGGCTGGGGAACCCTGTGCTCGGGCAACTCAAGTCTGAGGACCTTTTTACTGAATAATGTTTTTCTATGATTGTGTAGACATCAATATTTGCATCATTTCACAAGGCTCATCTGCAAAATAGACTTCTCTGCTTGACTCCCTGTTAAAAGGTTCAATAAAAACTTCACTGTTCTGACAAATTGTAAATTCAAAGCATTATGAAGAGGCCAAAAAAACAAAAGATGTGAAACATTGCCAACACAAAACTAGAACATCAGTCATTGAATGGAAATAGACTATTTATTTACCCTCCTGTTGAAATGAAAAGGCTTTGGCAAGCGGTCTAAGTCTACAATCCTCCCATCACGTACATATACACTTCATTTACTTTGCCCATCTCGTGCCCCAGACTAATTCAAATGTACAGGATAAAAACATTTGACAAACTAATCACAACACACCAATTATGTTGACAGCAGTGCAAGCACACCTGATCGACCAGCTTGCACTTTTTCTTAAAGAAAAATACATTCAGTATTTCTAACACAGTTTCATTTACCATTTAAAAATATATCAAGGATTACAATCACTCTTGCACGAGTCTCCCACTCCCTTTGTAAGACGCCATACACTGTACGAGGGGAAAACATCAATTTAAAACATCAATTTAAGAGATCATTCTAACAAGTTGAACTGAAATTACTTAGCCAAATGTTTTACAGTGGCCTTAAAATGCATTTGTCAGTGTAAAACTGAGGTTTGCCTTTACAGTTCCCTGAATCTTTGGTATTACTTATGAAATGTTCATTGCCAATGTTATTCATAACCAACCAATCCAGTGACAATTTGCACTAAAATATTTTATGCCAAATGTTGACCACAGTAGACGAACATAACACCACTCACTGAATGGCACCATGTTGTTCTGTCCACTACCGCATTGTGCTCATCCTAAAGCAGAGTATACAGGGAGAATAGGGTGAGCTAGAAAAAAAAAAACTCCATTTAATTTACATAAAGTGGCTTCAAAACATGAAAACAAATATTTTCTCCTAAAAGCTAAAGAAGTCAAAACTAATTTGGTTGCACATCCTGCATGTCTACAGAAATATCCAGGCAGACACAGTATTCAGAGATCCCAGTCTGTAGTGTTCCAATCCTGACAGTGGCCCCCCCCCCCTTACCCTGTTCCCTTCCTAGTGAAATCTGAAGGGATGATGGGTGGCCATGACCCAACCCACTGGCAACTATATATAGTTACATCATGCCAGAGGGGGGACATAAAATCCAAAAGCAGAAAATTAACCAGAACGATACCCCACATCTAGGTTACTACTGAGGATATATACTGAAAACTATTCCTCTTTCAGTACAAGTAGATAGCCACCATATTATTAGTAGATAGCCATATTCACACCCCTGGAAGAGTAGTAAGATCATAGCATTTCCACTCCACTCCCTTGAGAGAATTGTCAGTTCGCTGTTGAAGCCCTGTGTCTGCCTTCATCTCTCAGCCAATCACAAACCTATAAAACTAATAATGATACATTGACATGAAAAATGTACATACTTACAAAACTAAGCGGGAAAAACAATAAGTTAAATCCTTTCATTCATACAAGACCTGCAGACAATTTTGTGCACATACACCAAAAATGCTTGGAGAATGTGTTATCAAAAAGAAAAACAGGAAAACTGACTTAGTGAGCATCTTTCTCCACATCTCAGCAGTCATTCTCCATCCAGTGCTCAGTCCCCCCAGTGTGTTGCTGGAAGGGATGTAGGGGATGGGGCTGGAAGCTGACAGTGATGTGATGCAGGGTAGACAACGTGGCTGTTCTGATCACTGTGGGGCTAAGCAGCACCATGTAAAGGATCCATATCTAGCTGCTGTTCTCCTACTACAGCATGGTGTGTCCACAGCTCACATCCAGGGCTTTGGTTTCCTTTCAATGCAAACACACCTAGACTCTCCTCCCCTAGCAAACAGCGTAGCGAAAGCAAACAGCACGGGAAGGGATTCCCACATTAACAAAAGCAAAGTGATGGGGGGGGGGTCGTACAGTTGGTGGATTTTGTGCCTTCACTCTTGTTTAGTCTCACGTTCCCTTGTTCATTTTGGGGAGTGGTCCTGGAGGGGGTTGAAGGGAGAGTTGCTGGAGGAAGGAGACTCAGAAATTCCCTCCATCTTGGATGGCGAGCCAGTGGAAGAACTCACACTGCTGAGGCTGCCGTCCAGCGGAGAGAGACTGGTGAGAGGAGAAGACCCATTTCAGCAAGCAAACTGTTAGATATTCAATGACAGTGGGTCGCATTGGGATTCTGCTCATCTTATGGAGGCGCAAGGTTTAGCCTAGTGGCAGAGAGGGAACTGAAAATGTTCAACTTGTGAAACAAATAGTCTTGGCAAGAGACCATTGGCAGACAATGCTAAACATGCAGTGGTAGCTTTGATCAAGTCTGAGGAACACTCACCAGGAGGTGAAGTCTGGCAGTTGGACTTGGGGCACGAGCACGTCAGAGGACAGAATGGTAGTGGTCCCCTGGAAGAGCCTCTTTGGCTGGCTCTCCGTCTCCATCATCTCCCCTACAGAAGACAAGGCAGACAGGTCATCAATAGAGAACCAACATCCATAGGACATAAAACACCAACTCACAAAATGCCCTCTTTCACCTTAAGCTCCAAACTTCCAACAGTTAAAGGGGCTGATGCATTTATGTACAGTGCATTCGGAAAAAATTCAGACCCCTTGACTTTTTCCACATTGTTAAGTTAGCCGTATTCTAAAATGGATTAAATTGTTCCCCCCCCAATCTACATACAATACCCCATAATGACAAAGCAAAAACATAATATGCACACACATACGCTACCAGTAAAAAGTTTGTTAACACCTCATTCAAGGGTTTTTATTTTTACATTGTACAATAGTGAAGACATCAAAACTATGAAACATGGAATCATGTAGTAACCAAAAAAAAAAAAGTGTTCAACAAATCAAAATATATTTAATAGTTGAGATTCTTCAAATAGCCACCCTTTGCCTTGATGACAGCTTTGCACACTCTTGGCATTCTCTCAGTTTGCGCTGTTCTGTGACGAGAGTAGTACACAGCGTTGTACAAGATCTTCAGTTTCTTGGCTATTTCTCGCATGGAATAGCCTTCATTTCTCAGAACAAGAATAGACTGATGAGTTTCAGAAGTAAGTTCTTTGTTTCTGGCCATTTTTAGCCTGTAATCGAACCCACAATTGCTGATGCTCCAGATACTCAACTAGTCTCAAGAAACACCAGTTTTATTGCTTCTTTAAAATCAGCACAACAGTTTCCAGCTGTGCTAACATAATTGCAAAAGGGTTTTCTAATGATCAATTAGCCTTTTAAAATGAGAAACTTGGATTAGCAAACAACGTGCCATTGGAACACAGGACTGATGGTTGCTGATAATGGGCCTCTGTACGCCTATGTAGATATTCCATTTTTTTTTAACAATAGCCATTTACAACATTAATAATGTCTACACTGTATTTCTGATCAATTTGATGTTATTTTAATGGACCAAAAAATTGCTTTTCTTTTGAAAACAAGGACATTTCTAAGTGACCCCAAACTTTCAACGGTAGTGTGTGTGATTGAGATATATATCTCAATCTCATTTACATAAGTATTCAGACCTTTATTCAGTACTTTGTTGAAGCACCTTTGGCAGCGATTACAGCCTCGAGTCTTCTTGGGTATGACGCTACAAGCTTGGCACACCTGTATTTGGGGAGATTCTCCCATTCTTCTCTGCAGAGCCTCTCAAGCTCTGTCAGGTTGGATGGGGAGCGTCGCTGCACAGCTATTTTCAGGTCTCGCCAGAGATGTTCGATTGGGTTCAAGTCCGGGATCTGGCTGGGCCACGCAAGGACATTCAGACACTTGTCCCAAAGCCACTCCTGCGTTGTCTTGGCTGTGTGCTTAGGGTCACTGTTCTGTTGGAAGGTGAACCTTCGCTCCCAGTCTGAGGTCCTGAGCGCTCTGGAGCAGGTTTTCATCAAGGATCTCTGTACTTTAGTCAGGATCAAGGGAAAGATGAATGGAGCAGTCTCCCAATCCATGCCGCTGAAAAAAATCCCCACAACATGCTGCTGCCACCATGCTTCACCGTAGGGATGGTGCAAGGTTTCCTCCAGATGATGCTTGGCATTCAGGCCAAAGAGTTCAATCTTGGTTTTATTAGACCAGAGAATCTTGTTAGTCATGGTCTGAGTCTCAGTTTGGCCAGGCGGCCAGCTCTAGGAAAAGTTGGTGGCTCCAAACTTCTTCCATTTAAGAATGATGGAAGCCATTGTGTTCTTGGGGACGTTCAATGCTGCAGACATTTTATGGTACCCTTCCCCAGATCTGTGCCTCAACACAATCCTGTCTTGGAGCTCTACGGACAATTCCCTTAACCTCATGGCTTGGTTTTTGCTCTGACATGCACTGTCAACTGTGGGACCTTATATAGACAGGTATGTGCCTTTCCAAGTCATGTCCAATCAATTGAATTTACCACAGGTGGACTCCAATGAAGTTGTAGAAACGTCTCAAGGACAATCAATGGAAACAGGATGCACCTGAGCTCAATTTCAAGTATCATAGCAAGTGGTCTGAGTACTTATGTAAATTAGGTATTTCTGTTTTTATCATTATGGGGTATTGCGTGTAGATTGAGGGAAAAAAATTATTTAATTTTAGAATAAAGCTGTAACGTAACAAAAAGGTGGAAAAGGGTAAGGGGTCTGAATACTGTCCGAATTCACTCTATGCATGCATGAGGGACACAACAAGTATACAAAACATTAAGAACACCTTCCTAATACGGAGTTGCGCACCCTCCCCTTTGACCTCAAAACAGCCCCAATTCGTCAGGGCATGGACTCTAAAAAGGTGTCGAAAGCGTTCCACAGGGATGCTGGCCCATGCTGACTCCAATGCTTCCCACAGTTGTGTCAAGTTGGCTGGGTGGTGGATTATTCTTGATACACATGGGAAAATGTTGAGCATAAAAAACCCAGCAGCGTTGCAGTTCTTGACACAAACCAGTGCACCTGGCACCTAATACCATACCCCATTCAAAGGCACTTACTGTTAATATTTTCTTGCCCATTCACCCTCTGAATTGCACACATACACAAATCATGTCTCAAGACTTTAAAATCCTTCTTTAGAACTGCCTCCTCCCCTTAATCTACTCTGATTGAAGTGGATTTAACAAGTACACCAATAAGGGATCATAGCTTTCACCTGGTCAGTCTATGCCACGGAAAGAGCAGGTGTTCTGTATAAGCTGGAAGTAGGAGCCGAAGTATTGTTGTCCATTAGTTTACTCCAATTAGAGGGGTGGTAGGGTTAGGGGGAAATATATTTAAAATAAATATATTTACATAAATATATATGGTGGATTGGAAATGATGCAGACAATTTCATTGCTAGAAGCCACAATATGCAATATTAAAGCTGATCTAGAACAGGAGCAGGTGTTCTTAATGTGTCAGGTGTTCTTAATGTGTTGTACACGCCGTGTACGCATGTGGCATTAACAAAGCCTTTTGACCTGTGAAAGAATACATAAGGGTTGACCCACCTTTACGTTTGATGGATCCCAGGATGCTGGGCCTGATGCAGTTAATGGGGCTTTGGCTCCGCCGGCTAGAGACGACAGACAACGTGAGGTTACATTTATAGTGACTCACTAATCAACCTGATCAATAGTGTAATGGCAATGTGGTGTATGACTATGAATGGGAGTTGTCAGTGATCAGAGCTAGCTCTAGTCAGTGCACTCACCCGAAGCGTCGCGTTGGGCTAGGTATCGGGCTGGGGGATAGGCCGTTGCTGCTCACCAGGATTTGCAATGAAGGGGAGAAGCACTGCTGCTCATTGGAGAGGAAAATATGATTAGCCAGGACTCTCTGCCAGAGATACAGTTCTGGTTCCATCTACCAGGCATCAGTACAAGAGTTGCAGTGGATGCACAATATATACCTTCTTCCCTATCCCTCTAGTAGGGGATGGAGCTGGGGACACGGGCACAAAGTCGATCCGCTTTGGAGACGATGATGCAGATTTCTCAAAGTCATTGTCGCTCTGTGGGGTTGGGGTAGCACAAGCAAAATTGTAATCAGCATAAACGTAACACCATTCATTCTACTATAGGGTGGTTGGATGAGTACTATACTACCAACTGATTCTGTTCTTCAGAGAATGTTGGCTCTAGCATGTTATTGGGCCACACCCCCTACAAAAGAGAGGAGCTCTCACTGGCCATGGCCACAATGGGGAGGTAGCCCATCAAACCAAATGCACAAACTGAAAGTCTGCGTCACAAATGGCACTCTTCTTCATTTAGTGCACTACTTTAGTTTTGACCAGGGCCCACAGGGTTCTGGTCAAAAGCAGTGAACTATGTAGGCAATAGGGTGCCATTTGGGATGAAGCCAAAGTAATCTTACATGCTAATGCACTGCCCAATTACATGAATGCTGAAGTGGTGAGAGCCTCAAATGGTGGAGCGCGTAGGCCTACTGTTTGTGGGAGAGGAACTCTCCTTGTTACCATGGGAGCGTCATCATTCCTCACCAGGCTCAGACTCTCCTCCCAGGACTGGCTAATCTGCATGGCTGCTTGAACCTCCCTGTGGTGGACAAGAAATACATCTAAACAAACCACAAGCTTTTTTCCTGAAAGGGTCGAGCCAATGACAATCACAGTTATTGACAAAGTATACAATATCATATGACAGAGAGTGGTTCATAAATAAATGCCTTAACGTCTTGAAGGCCAATAAACTGAATTTCATCACCCACTAGCTGGCCTCAATGCATGAGTCTTACCGTTCATGGGCAGTTTCTCTGTTCATCACATCCACACCTTCCTCCTGTAGGAAGCATAGACATGATGTTGGTGAGTCTGATATTATGGTGTCTTACCTACGGCTCAAACAGGCAAGTCTAGTCAAGAGTTGGAGACTATTACAAAATCAGACTGCGCTGAGAACGTGAGCTCTGAAATAGTGCACTATATCGGGAATAAGGTGCCATTTAGACATTGAAATTACTAAAACCAAATCTAAACTATAGAAATGATAATGGACCTGCATTTATAGTCTCTTCTCTGTCCAGCAGTCAGTTATATAGTCTCTTCTCTGTCCAGCTTGCTAACAGTAATTAAAACAAAAACTAGATGGTTAGAGGACAATTTTTAGCACATTTTAAGTGCGGCCCTCCGGACCTTGGTGAAGACTGAATGCGGCCTTGCGGGGGGAAATTAGTTTGACAGGTTTCGCAGTCACAGACACTCCCTATGGATAAGGGTCTGACATGCCGAGCAGCTAAAATAATAGCTTGGGCTAACGAGTGTGCGCTGCAGTCGTACTTACCTGTTTGAGCTGATGAAGCCTCGTGCTGGGGACGCGAATGGGCGATGAAGGGACCTGCGTGTGTGTGTGAGAGAGAAAGAGATGGACTTCAATTAATCACCCAGTCTATAAGATACTACTTAGTAAGAGTACAATGCATATTATTTTGATTATACTCTTCATTTCCATACTATATTAGGGCGGTTGCCAACAGCGGTGCTGTTTCTCCTGCTGCATAGAAACTCGCTCTGGAACACCTGGGAATTGTCACTAGAAAAGGACAGACAAATTAACACCACCACTTTGGTGTCCCAAATGGCACCCTATATAGTGCACTACTTTTGACCAAAGTAGTGCAATGTAAGGAATAGGGTGCCATAGGGCTCTGGTCAAAATAAGTGCACTATATAGGGAATAGGATGCCATTTGGGACACACATTGACTACAATGCTCTGAGTGTCAGAGTATTATACTACCGACTCAGCCTGATCTCGAGAGACTGGTGGCCCTGTTAACTCTGCTAGTTTGCTGTTGCATGACTGAATTGTCCACACTCCTCACAGCAGAGAAGGTAGTTGCAACAGCCATGCAGTTTGAATGACTAGATCTCAAGTCAGAACGTATGCGAGGTGCAGAGTGATACAAGTGAGAATAAAGACTTTTTCTAAAAACCTTAAGCCATTTATCATTGGGGCGCTGTTGGAACGTCTCAGTTGTCCTTCACTCTGAACTAGTGAAGATGGGATTTCGAGGTCCAATTCCATCTTCTCTTGATTGGTCATCCTGGTGTCTTCTCGTTTAGCTGATTCGAGATGTCTTCAGAAACGCCTGCAAAGTTCCAGGCCACCCATGCGAAGCTACATGATGATGCAAATCAACGTTCTATGTAGGCAACTACACCAATGCTGATTGATGGATCTGAAAAATACCGACATGTATAGAGCTAGTTACGTCCCTCAAGATAGCCCACATGTGGAGTTAACCTGCAACAATTTTCATATTTGTTTAGGCTCGTGAAATTTTATATTGGTTTAAATTCCAGCAAGTGACGCACGTGAAGATTTTTCCGGTTATCTTTGTCTAAGGCGACTTCTAGTATGTTTGCTGCTAGCTAGCAAGCGAATCACAGCTCACCCAGAGACCTGGACTGTGCTAGTTAGCCTAGCTATTTACAGACAATACCCAGTTGCTAGCTAGCTATGGTACATGCTAATTAAACTACCTAGTGAGTTAACGTTAGCTAGGGCATGGTTTCCCAAACTGGGTCCTTGGCTCCTCCCTGGGTGCACGTTTTGGTTTTTGCCCTAGCACTACACAGCGGATTCCAAATAACCAACTCATCAAACTTGGATTATTTGAATCAGCTGTGTAGTGCTAGGGCAAAAACCAAAACGTGTACAACCCCCCAAATGACAGAGTTTGGGAAACCCTCTTCACGGCACTTCGATACAAAGTCATTTTCGTAGTAAATTAGAGCATTTTCGCTAGCTAACCGTAACCTCAGTCTCCTAATCTGCATTTCGGGACCGAAGTGCGTGAAAATAGTATTTTTCCCAGTTAGCTAGTCTCGAGCAAACAAGTGATATGTAGCCAACTGTTTAACAAGACAGGTTAACATTAGCCAAATTAATCCATGTCGACAATTGAAACGATACAATCCAACAGAACTTCGTATTTGTATTAATGTCTCGTTAGCTTGTATTAGAACGGCATAAACTATTTAACGTGAGTTAGCTAGCTCGAAGATAATGGGATATCAAGCCAACTGGCTAACGATAGTTAACGGTAACGTCGTTAGCTAAATCAAATGGTGATGTGATGATGAAGCTATGCTAGTTTGAAAATTACCTTACCATGTTCAGAGGTGCATCACCCTACATAACTTGTATAGTTCTCCCTCAGCCATATATCGAGCATCTCCCTTCTTCACAATACTCTTAAGAAAAATTAAGAAGTGTCGCTAGTTCCTGTAATAGCCCGTGACCAATTTTGTTAATCAATCTGCTACTGGAACCGCCGAGAAAGCTACACCAGTACCAAACTTCCCGCCCCTTTTGATGCTTTCAGGCTGACCGACAGCAGACGGATCCAATAAAAACTCCTCAATGTGCTCGTTTGAAAGGCAGACAATTGACCAATGGCTGCAGCGATTGTGAGCTATTTCCTGGAGACGTCATACAGTCCTACAGCAGCCCAATTTTCTACTTATCTGAATTTACAGTTTTGATCAGTTGTTATATGACGGATCACCTCCAGACACTTGATATATGTAATGTGTGCAACATGTCAACTTCAAACGTTTGTTTGTTACATATTGTTGACGATAGGAGGGCAGCCATGGCCTTACTGCATAGTCTTGTAGCTAGTAGGGATGAAGCTCAGTTGGTAGAGCATGGCGTTTGCAACGCCAGGGTTGTGGGTTTGATTCCCATGGGGGGCCAGTATGAAAATATAAAAATAAAATAATGTATGCACTCACTAACTGTAAGTCGCTCTGGATAAGAGCGTCTGCTAAATGACTAAAATGTAATGTAAATGTCTTCTGGAAGAGTAGGCTTAGGCATATACTGTGTAATAAACATACAGTGGATCAAATTTAACATAAATGTTCATCAATCAATTCCATTCTAAAAATATGTAATAACTACTACTTGTGAAATGAAAAATCACTATAACAACCTTTATGGAACATAATGCACCCCGAAATCCTATTCTGTGAAATCATTTTTAAACTGCTGGACAATAAAATAAAATAAACTGAAATAGACTTGTGTGTGTGTGCGTGTGTATGTGTGTGTGTGTGTGTGTGGCTCTAGTAGTATGTAATAACCTTCTGAACAACTCCCTCTGCAACTGGATCCTGGACTTCCTGATGGGCTGCCCCTAGGTGGTCCTCTGTAGCTCAGCTGGTAGAGCACGGCGCTTTTAACGCCAAGGTAGTGGGTTCGATCCCCGGGACCACCCGTACACAAAAAAACGCTGATCCTCAACACGGGGGCCCCTCGGGTGTGTGATTAGTCCCCTCCTGTACTCCCTGTTTCACCCACGACTGCGTGGCCATGCACGACTACAACACCATCATTAAGTTTGCCGACGACACGGCGGTGGTAGGCCTGATCACCGACGACGATGAGACAGCCTATAGGAAGGAGGTCAGAGACCTGGCAGTGTGGTGCCAGGACAACAACCTCTCCCTCAACGTGAGCAAGACAAAGGAGCTGATCGTGGACTACAGGAAAAGGTGGGCCGAGCACGCCCCCATTCACATCGACGGGGCTGTAGTGGAGAAGGTCGAGAGCTTCGAGTTCCTTGGTGTCCACATCACTAAGGACCTACCATGGTCCAAACACAACGCCCCTTCCCTCTCAGGAAGCTGAAAAGATTTGGCATGGGCCCTCAGATCCTCAAAAAGTTATACAGCTACACCCCAGGAGGCTGCTGAGGGGAGGACGGCTCATAATAATGGCTGGAATGGAGTAAATGGAATGGTATCAAACACATGGAAACCATGGAAACCATATGTTTGATGTGTTTGATACCATTCCATCTATTCCGTTCCAGAAATTACTATGAACCCGTCCTCCCCAATTAAGGTGCCACCAGCCGCCTGTGAGCTGCACCATCGAGAGCATCCTGACTGGTTGCATCACCGCTTGGTATGGCAACTGCTCTGCATCCGACCGCAATGGGCTACAGAGGGTAGTGTGTACAGCCCAGTACATCACTGGGTCCGAGCTCCTTGCCATCCAGGACCTCTATACCAGGCGGTGTCAGAGGAAGGCCCTATATTTTTTTCAAAAACTCCAGCCACCAAAGTCATAGACTGTTCTCTTTGCTACCGCGTGGCAAGCGGTACCGGAGCGCCATGTCTGGGACCAAAAGGCTCCTTAACAGCTTCTACCCCCAAGCCATAAGACTGCTGAACAGTTAATCAAATGGCTACCTGGACTATTTGCATTGACCCCCTTATTTTATTTTTATTATTTTTAATGATTGTTTTGCACTGACTCTCTTGCACAGGCTTGATGTACACTCACTGGACCCTAACCACACACTCACACATGGACACACACATGGACACACACACACACACATGCATATTGACGCCACACACACACACATTCACATTCCTTCACACTCTTCACATAAGCTGCTGCTACTCTTTGTTTATTATCTATGCATAGTCATACCCCTACCTACATGAACATATTACCTCAATTACCTCGACTACCGTGTAACCCTGCACATTGACTCGGTACCTGTATCCCCTGTATATAGCCTCGTTATTGTTATGTTTATTGTTTTACTATTTTCCCATTAGTTTATTTAGCACATTTATTGTTTTACTCTTTTTCCATTAGTTTATTTAGCATATTTGTCTCACTTACTTTTTAAAAACTCTGCAAGGTTGTATTCGGCGCATATGACAAATACAATTTGATTTGATTTTGAATAGGCGCTGCTCTCAACCTCTTGGCATCCCCATCCATGACCCCTTTACCAAACCCCTCAGCTTCACATAGTTGCATCTCTCTCTACCAAGACCAGACCATGTTGCGTCCCAAATGGCACCTATTCCATATGTAGTGCACTACCCATTGGGCTCTGGTCAAAAGTAGTGCACTATAGCATATAGGGTTAGGGTACTATTTGGGACACACATAGCCCAGGAATATGCTTCCGCAAGGGTCACATGTTCACTACAGCTCTTTGCTTGGCTCTCTGTCTTGCAGTGAAACAGACAATGTGTCTTGTCTCTCTTTTTAATAACAGACACAAGCTGTTGGGCCAGGAGACTAGGAGGCCATTAGCTGTTGGGCCAGGAGACTAGGAGGCCATTAGCTGTTGGGCCAGGAGACTAGGAGGCCATTAGCTGTTGGGCCAGGAGACTACATTTACATCATTTAGCAGACGCTCTTATCCAGAGCGACTTACAAATTGGTGCATTCAACATATGATAGCCAGTGGGACAACCACTTTTTTTTTTTTTTATGGGGACTAGGAGGTCATTAGCTGTTGGGCCAGCAGACTAGATGGCCATTATTAGGGTCAGGTGATACCAACATGGGCAAAAGTGCTGAAGTCTGAGGGAGTCTGAGTAGGCTAGACTTGGGTAGTCCTTTACGAAGATTTTTCATGGTTCAAAATATAATTCCATGAATTGGAAAAACCTCTGCTTAGTGTTTTGTACTTGAATATCCACATACTCCATATCAAGAAAAACATTTATACCACAGATAGTTTACATTCATTTGTGTTTATCTCACAGCAGTGACTAATGACTGAAAGGGACATCGGCCAGAAAACCTGTTTGTTTGTAAGATGTTTGTCATATAGAAAATACATCATCCAGGGAAGAACAAGGAAACGTCTCTCATTCATTTAAAAACTCACAACATTAATTGATACATTGTTATTGACCATTTATTGATGAAAGCAAACACATTTTTTGTATGAGAATAAAAGTGCTGTTTTGTTGATCCACTAATTCTAATGGTTGAAAACTAGGCCTACATAAGGCTGGTGGTGGTGGTAGGGGGAGTAAATCGTTTCTGTAGGTAGGTGTGGCTCTAATGTTTGTCTGTACTTCATTCATAATGAAAGAATAGCTTTTTTATTTCAGGGAATTGATATAGCGTTCCATGACTCTTATACATTTTTCCTGCAAAGTAAAATTATTTGATATCATGAACATTATTCTTCGTAAAAAAAATAAAAATAGAGTGCCACGACAGACTGAAATACTCTCCTCCACCGACTACGCCACGGGGGCTGATGTAGCCGTCACTGCAGCCTTGCTGGAGATCATACAATGAAATGTAGGACTTTTTTTTTCACGTTTCGGCGCCATTTTCGATTGGGTTGGAGGTAGATTTTGATATTTTGGGGGATTATTTTTCGTCTATTTTTCTCGTATTCACATCTGTTCAACCCATTCAGTAATTTAGTAAATCCGTAGGTTTAATTACAATAAACTATACTTTTCGAGTTTGTAATATACGACTTCCACCATTTTGCGCAATGTCTTACTTATTGCCCCATACTTTATAATAAGGTAGAGGTTTATGCTGAATATGCGTGATTTCAACCATTACATAAATCAGTGGCGGTGCATCGATTGGTTTATGATGAACACGGGATTGTTTAATTACATGTAGCGCGCAAAAGGTTAGGCTACTTTGTTGCGAATAACAAACCTTCGCTGAAAAGATACAATTGGCTACATCGATGCACGTAAAGTGAGCATGCTGTTCCTGTAACAACATTATGAATATAACTGCATTTCAAAATGTGTTAGTTTTTTGTTGTTGCAAAAGATGGGGAAACATTCTCTGAATAGGCTGATAGACTATTAGTACAACATATATATTAGCCTACATAACAATATTATACATAGTAGCCTATAATAACAATAATACTCATGTAAGTCGCTCTGGATAAGAGCGTCTGCTAAATGACTAAAATGTAAATGTAAATGTAATACAATTTTGTTGAAATTATGGGTCTTTTTATGAATAGGCTATTTTGTACACATGTTGAACTGCTTTAAACCATACAAATTTTGTCTAGTAAACAGACCCACATTGATTAAAAAAGCAAGAGTATTATTACCATTTTATGTGATGATCAATCAGCATTAGTGAATGACAGTGCGACACGCCACTGCCTTTGACAGACAAGGGAGATAAGAATGGACATGTTGCAAAGGATGTTCTAGGTCATGTTCTAGGCTTCTGTTACGCGTCATCAGTTGTTGCTCATGCTCAATTCACTGCTCATTTCAAATTTGAAAAAGCTATTATTTTCAGATTATACACATTTTCTAAACAATTATTTTAAAGTTTGACACAATATCGGCCTGCTCTTCATGTACTGCATTTTAACATTGTCATACATGAGTAGCCTAACTGTTCTTTTTTTTTTTTTTTATAAAGCAGGAATAGTCACTAACCCACCCTAATCTATTCAAAGTCAAGGAGTCCTGTATGTGCCCTGGAGGTGTAGAGCTTGGCATTTACATGCATGTACTGGAAGTAAGGAGCCCTTGACAAATGGACTTGAAATAATACTTTAATAATGTGCACTTGCCTTCCTTACTTTCTCAAAATGGCCACTGATATGATATTATTAGATCAATCAATGAAAACATTTTCTTTTTTAACCATCCCTTATGGAGACAGAGGGAAAGGGGTCTGGGCCTCTGCTGATGCTCTAGTGTCCATCCGGGGGAGCCATCTATACCCAACGTGTTTTTGTTAGGGCCAATGTTTTACCACCATTAACTTATATCAAGAAATGTACTGTTCTTACCAGAATTGTATATGTTTATTATGCATGAAAAATATCTAGTCTTACAGGCTTTTCAATACATACTACTAAACATTATTTTGCTTCTTTGAGTACTCACTGCCTAGTAGGACCTACGTTAAAGTAATCTCCTGTGAAATAGCTGGCTGGAGATCACATTAATCTCTTTCCATAACAGTTGATCCTCAAAGGTATCCCAACCAACTTCCTATTTAATGCAACACATTTTACTATGTACACTACATCTTTTTAAAGTTGCCTTTGAACCAGTGAGCACGTATTTCAGCCAGCTGTCGTAGCAGCACGTCATGGTTTGTAGTGATAGTAAAGATGCAGACCATGAGGAGCTGCTGCTACAGCACAGTGACACCGTCCATCATCTCGTCTCACAATGATGAAGTCACTGGTTCAGTGGCCCTCAGTCAGGGTTGGCTCTTACTTGATTCCCGCTGGGGCCACCCATACGAAAATACATGCACGCTCTACTGTAAGTCACTTTGGATTACATTTACATTTTAGTCATTTAGCAGACACTCTTATCCAGAGCGACTTACAGTTTTAGTGAGTGCATACATTTTCATACTGGCCCACTGTGGGAATCGAACCCACAACCCTGGCGTTGCAAACGCCATGCTCTACCAACTGAGCTACACGGGACTGGATAAAAGCATCTGTTAAGTGGCATTAATTACATTACTGGTCTGAATAATTAATTATCTTGAGTGTATTGGAGCATAGTATCTTGGCTGAGTTGTTTGAACTACAGTACAGAACAGAGCACAATGTTGATGATTGAAGACTTGATCAACCCCCTCCCAGGGCAGCAAAGGACTTGACTGTTGGCTGGGCTGTAGCAGCATGTAAATACTGGAGTTGGGCTTCTTCTGGTATCCAGTGTTACTGTTCTGCTGTAGTCAGGCCTGCCTACTAAAACAGCCTGCTTCGTGTTTCACACTATAATGAACAACTGCATTACTCAATACTGTATCAACAGAAATCAACAACATTATAACTAACCCATGATTAGTTACCCATTTTAACTAACCCATGATACAAATTACCCATTATTACATGTTTTCTTAAAATGCAACTGTGGAACTGTCTGTATTTATTTATAAGAACATTTTCATTGCCAGTGTGAAAATATGTTTAGATGACATATTCAGTGGTGTAAAGTACTTAAGTAAAAACAATTTAAAGTACTACTTCAGTCGTTTTGGGGGTATCTGTACTTTACTATTTATAACTTTTACTTCACTACATTCCTAAAGAAAATAATCTACGTTTTAAGCCATACATTTTCTGACACCCAAAAGTACGCATTAAATTTTGAATGCTTAGCAGGACAGAAAATGGCCCAATTCACACACTTATCAAGAGAACATCCCTGGTCATCTCTACTGCCTCTGATCTAGCGGACTCACTAAACACAAATGCTTCGTTTGTAAGTGACGTCTGAGTGTGCCCCTGGCTATCCGTAAAAAAAATAATAATAATGTGCGGCCTGGTTTGCTTAATATAAGGAATTTGAAATGATTCATACTTTTACTTTTGATACTTAAGTATATTTAAAACCAAATACTTTTAGACTTTTACTCAAGTAGTATTTTACTGAGTCATTTTCTATGGATGTCTCTTGACTCCAGTATGACAGTTGGGGACTTTTTCTCATACATATTGCTCCTATAGGTTTTGATTTTGCTGACACAACTCCACAGAAGAAGACATATATACCCAGTTGCTCTCCAGTGCCAAAGTTGGGGAGAACGCCTCTATGACAGCGGTGACAGGATGACAGTGGTATAATTGATCATGTTACACTTAATTATTTGGTACCACAAGTAAACCTTTTGGGGGAAATCAGGAGTCATCCGAGGGGAGGGAGACAGAGTTTAATGGTTGGGAGGGTAAAAGGAAAAACATTGTGATTGCATGAATCATTGTCATACAGTAGATTAAAGCTTAAAATACATCTCTTAATATAAGCAGATATGCATAAATGATCATAATATTGAACCACCTTATTCAATACTCGCAGTTGATATTACAGTACTGTACTACTGATGGAACACTTGCATTTGGGGGGAAAACTATGCAAACATTCGTTTTTTTAAATAATATGTAATGTATTAGGATACCTGCTCCTTCCTTTGTCCATACCACTGAAACGATTATGTATAAGCAAAGGAATTCAGTCTTCAAGTGACATACAAACTTTCAAATCAATGTCAAGCTAAAATCAAGCTTTGTGAAATAGAAAATAATTTACATCTGAAGTAATTGTGACAATATGATGACTAAAATGTTTGTTCTACTTCCTGCTACCGTAGCAGAATTTCTCTCAATAAATTACTCCTCTACAAAAAAAGAAACTCTGGGTATTGATCATTATAACAGGGCAAGCAAATGTTATATTTATTGAAAGCGATGATAGCATGCACTTGGACTCACACACATACCATTATGTCCAAGGCAATGTCACACCTCAGAAATGTAAAATCTTGACACTTTAAAGTGGGTGTGGGTGTGTGTGGTTTCTAGTGTGCAGCACAGCATGTGGAGGCAGAGAGAGGGGCTTTGCAAATCTGAGGGGCAATGTCAATGTGTGTATACACCTCCTCAGGGACCCTGAGCAGAACATGTACGTGTGTGTGAGCGTGAGTTGAGTGAGCTGTACTCTTGATTTGATATTCCTGACCAGAAATATATATAAATCTGATATATAAAATGAAAGCAACATAAAAAAGAATGATAGACAACTAGAAGTGAAGGGCTGTCCTCTTCACGCCTTGTATTTCTCTTTCCCCGTTTCACTAATGACACAGATGTGCTGGAAAACAAACAGAGGAAACAATTAGATGTTTTACTCAACATCCTTTATCTAGCTGAGAAAATCTATTCAAAAAGTACTTACATTTAAATCTCTAAAGTACTCGTTGTAGTCTAGCGCGTATCCCACCACAAATTTGTCTGGAACCTCAAATCCTATGACTGAAAAATAAACAAATGAAGTAAGTGTGACAGGGTGGAACCATAGTTTTCGGTCCATGTTTCTCAGGGAACACTAATTGGTTTTGAACATGTGAAAGGTATAAAAGCACCCTTTAGTCTTTTTCAGTAAAGAGCATAGAGTTGTATAGTGATCGCAACGTTGTTTCTGTCCCATTATTGTGTCTGTGAGTGCACAGGCTTCCATTTTGAAGTAGTTATACTACTTCTCTGAGGTGGTAAACAAACTTTACATTTTTTTTTTTTTTTTTTTTTAACATACAGTTGAAGTCGGAAGTTTACATACACTTAGGTTGGAGTCATTAAAACTAGTTTTTCAACCACTCCACACATTTCTTGTTAACAAACTATCGTTTTGGCAAGTCGGTTAGGACATCTACTTTGTGCATGACAAGTATTTTTTCCAACAAATGTTTACAAACAGATTATTTCACTTATAATTCAGTTTCACAATTCCAGTGGGTCAGAAGTTTACATACACTAAGTTGACTGTGCCTTTGAACAGCTTGGAAAATTCCAGAAAATGATGTCATGGCTTTAGAAGCTTCTGATAGGCTAATTGACATCATTTGAGTCAATTGGCGGGGTACCTGTGGATGTATTTCAAGGCCTACCTTCAAACTCAGTGCCTCTTTGCTTGACATCATGGGAAAATCAAATGAAATCAGCCAAGACCTCAGAAAAAAATTGTAGACCTCCACAAGTCTGGTTCATCCTTGGGAGCAATTTCCAAATGCCTGAAGGTACCACGTTCATCTGTACAAACAATAGTACGCAAGTATAAACACCATGGGACCACGCAGCCGTCATACCGCTCAGGAAGGAGACGCGTTCTGTCTCTTAGAGATTAACCTACTTTGGTGCGAAAAGTGCAAATCAATCCCAGAACAACAGCAAAGGACCTTGTGAAGATGCTGGAGGAAACAGGTACAAAAGTATCGGTACGGTTTGCAACTGCACATGGGGACAAAGATCTTACTTTTTGGAGAAATGTCCTATGGTCTGATGAAACAAAAATAGAACTGTTTGGCCATAATGACCATCGTTATGTTTGGAGGAAAAAGGGGTAGGCTTGCAAGCCGAAGAACACCATCCCAAACGTGAAGCACGGGTGTGGCTGCATCATGCTGTGGGGGTGCTTTGCTGCAGGAGGGACTGGTGCACTTCACAAAATAGATGGCATCATGAGGAAGGAAAATTATGTGCATATATTGAAGCAACATCTCAAGACATCAGTCAGGAAGTTAAAGCTTGGTTGCAAATGGGTCTTCCAAATGGACAATGACCCCAAGCATATTTCCAAAGTTGTGGCAAAATGGCTTAAGTACAACAAAGTCAAGGTATTGGAGTGGCCATCACAAAGCCCTGACCTCAATCCTATAGAAAATATGTGGGCAGAACTGAAAAAGCATGTGCGAGCAAAGAGGCCTACAAACCTGACTCAGTTACACCAGCTCAGTCAGAAGGAATGGGCCAAAATTCACCCAACTTATTGTGGGAAGCTTGTGGAAGGCTACCCGAAACGTTTGACCCAAGTTAAACAATTTAAAGACAATGCTACTGGGAATGTGATTAAATAAATAAAAGCTGAAATAAATCATTCTCTCTACTATTATTCTGACATTTCACATTCTTAAAATAAAGTGGTGATCCCAACTGACCTAAGACAGGGAATTTTTACTAGGATTAAATGTCAGGAATTGTGAAAAACTGAGTTTAAATGTATTTGGCTAAGGTGTATGTAAACTTCCGACTTCAACTGTAAGTATCGGGCTGTTTCCCTTAAATGGGCCTAGAACCTCTATTTCATCAGATGGTTAGATACAGTGCATTCGGAAAGTATTCAGAACCCTTGACCTTTTCCACATTTTGTTACGTTACAGCCTTATTCTAAAATTGATTAAATTGTTATTTTCCCTCATCAATCTACACACAATACCCCATAATGACAAAGCAAAAACTGGTTTTTAGTAATTTTTGCAAATGTATATGACACTGAAATATAACATTTACATAAGTATTCAGACCTTTACTCAGTACTTTGTTGAAGCACCTTTGGCAGCGATTACGGCCTCGAGTCTTCTTGGGTATGACGCTACAAGCTTGGCACAACTGTATTTGGGGAGTTTCTCCCATTCTTCTCTGCAGTCCTCTCAAGCTCTGTCAGGTTGGATGGGGAGCGTTGCTGCACAGCTATTTTCAGGTCTCTCCAGAGATGTTCGTTCGGGTTCAAGTCCGGGCCATTCAAGGACATTCAGAGACTTGTCCCAAAGCCACTCCTGCAATGTCTTGGCTGTGTACTTAGGGTCGTTGTCCTGTTGGAAGGTGAACCTGGAGCAGGTTTTCATCAAGGATCTCTCTGTACTTTGCTCCGTTCATCTCGATCCTGACTAGTCTCCCAGTCCCTGCCACTGAAAAACATACCCACAGCATGATGCTGCCACCACCATACTTCACCGTAGGGATTGTCCTTCTGGAAGGTTCTCCCATCTCCACCTGACCATCAGGTTCTTGGTCACGCAGTTTGGCCAGGCGGCCAGCTCTAGGAAAAGTTGGTGGTTCCAAACTTCTTCCATTTAAGAATGATGGAAGCCACTGTGTTCTTGGGGACCTTCAATGCTGCAGAAATGTTGGTACCCTTCCCCAGATCTGTGCCTCGACACAATCCTGTCTCTGAGCTCTACAGACAATTCCTTTGACCTCATGACTTGGTTTTTGCTGTGACATGCACTGTCAACTGTGGGACCTTATATAGACAGGTGTGTGCCTTTCCAAATCATGTCCAATCAATTGAATTTACCACAGGTGGACTCCAATCAAGATGTAGAAACATCTCAACGATGATCAATGGAAACAGGATGCACCTGAGCTCAATTTCGAGTCTCATAGCAAAGGGTCTGAATACTTATGTAAATAAGGTATTTCTGTTCTTTATTTGTAATACATTAGCAAATATTTCTAAAAACCCATTTTCGCTTTGTCATTAGGGGGTATTGTGTGTAGATTGCTGGGGAAATGTTTTTATTTGATCCATTTTAGAATAAGGCTGTAACGTAACAAAATGTGGAAAAAGGGGGCTGAATACCCCCTGTGTAGCTCAGTTGGTAGAGCATGGCGCTTGCAACGCCAGGGTTGTGGGTTCGATTCCCACGGGAGGCCAGTATGAAAAAAATGTATGCACTCACTAACTGTAAGTCGCTCTGGATAAGAGTGTCTGCTAAATGACTAAAATGTAAATGTAATACTTTCCAGATGCACTGTATCTGTCTTAATTATAGTAATAAGTGTATGTGTGACAGCACAATGCCTCAGGCTATTGATTAAGATGATTCACTGAAAGCCATTTAGCAGTGTTGAAGTGAACTCACAGTCTGGTGTGTAGCCAACACTCCTTGGTGTCCTCTTCACCAACAAACTGAAAGCACAAACCAGGAAGTTGGTCATGTGACTGATGGTGTTAGAGAATTCAAATACAAAGGAAAACATGACAGTTGGAGGTTTCCATATATACCTTCTCTGTAAGCAAGTGAGTTGCACTGTATTCTAAATTTACATCAATAATGTATGGACAAATATTTAACTTTTCATAACACTGCAATGTAAGATAGAGACTTGGGGATTACTTTACCTTGCAACTTTTACCATTTTTGGGTTGTACTGTTTGAGAAGTTGCAGCAAGGTCTTCATGGTCTTTCCTGTGTCAATAATGTCCTAAAAATATGACAAAACAGTGAGTGTCGCTGCCAAATGTCTATAACATTGCCATAGCAAAAGGTTTAACTTAACAATGAGGAAAATGTAGTCATAACATACCTCCACAATCAGGACATTCTGTGTAAAAACATGAGATTAAAAAATAAGAGACAGATACGACAGAGTGTAACTGTTAGCCTATCTTAAATATAAAAGTTACTCTAGAACCCATTTAGGAATGTAATCTTGGATGTATCCTGGTGAACCCTGCAGCCATTATAGTTCTGCCCTCTTATACTTTAGACTGCATGGGAACCCCTTCAAAACTATTATGGCTAAGTTAAAACAAATAGATTAAAGGGGAGGTTCACCCATTTTTACACATGGCCTTATTTTCACTTTCTGTGCTTATAGTTGATCCTCCAAAGTTTTTATTTTTGTTTAGTTACAGAGAAAATTGGTTAACACATTTTGCTGAGTCATGGGATTCTGACGTAATATGAGTTGGTTTGGAGTGTTTTGGAGCTTTCTAACATGTTTTAGACCCATTTTCATAATGCATTATAGTCAATGGCAACTAATGACTCAGCAAAATGTGTCAACCAACTTTCTCTGTAACTAAACAAAATACCAACAAAGAAAATGGTTTGGGGGAGCAACTACAAGCACAGGAAGAGTGAAAATAAGGCCACATGTAAAAATGGGTGAACTTCCCCTTTAAGAAGATTACCATTTGTCTGACTGCAAACAGTGGAGGCTCAGACTAGATAACTGAGGAATGACCCAATGTTTGACAGACATATCTATAGAAAAGGTCAGTTGAAGAGATCTCTTTACCTTCCCTGTCAGTGTAGACAGGTCATCCCCTCCAATGACTTTGATTTCACCTGTAGATTGGTCATTCTGTGTAGAAATGTAATAAACAGGTGAACAGGGATAGGGGACTTTGTCCAGACAGGTCTGCTGTTATTGACATCTCTAGTATCTAGCAGTAAGAACCCACAAACAAAGAGCTGCTAGGGCTGCTTCTTAATGTATTATATCAAGCAGCTGAGTGTGTGTGGGGGGAGTACAAATACAGATGGAACTAATGGAAATGTAGTACTAATAGTAACCAGTGTTAGCATTTATCAAGTTAGCATTTATCAAGCATTTACCAAGTTAATATTTACCAAGTTAGCATTTATTTTGGTTACAAGCCTAGGTGATTGTCAGGCAATACATGTTCAGCAAGAGATTGAGGTAGTGCATGTTGACATTTGGCTCAAAGGTCAAATGAAAGCTTAGGTGCAACTGTGAAACCAATGGACTGAATAAAATATTATATTCTTTCCAATATGCATGTTTTTGGCGATGCCTGTAATAAATAAATATAAATCTGAAGAATTATAATAACATGAACGCTAAATACTTCTAACATCTATGATAACATAGTAATTACTCATGAACTACATTCCAAATGGCTTCTATTCCCTTTATAGTGCACTACTTTTTGACCATTTGGGACACAAATGTGAAGAACAGAGTGAAGAGTGAGCCGTACGCAGTAGCTCTTGAGGCGAATGAAGTCCACTGTCATAGGGATGGAGCGGTCGCTGTTACGGTTTAGGGCCTTGATGTAGTCCAACAGGTCTGCAAAGAACTTGTAACCCCCCTTGAGCACGCAGAGGGCTACAATGTGGTGCCCCCCCATGTCCTTCATAATCTCCCTGGCCAGCCTCTCTGTCCTGGGGTCAGGGAGAGAGAGGGTGGTCAGTCAGCACTGGTTCCTGTTTCCTATGTCTGTTTGAATAAGGGGGTACACTCTTAGAAAAAAGGGTGCTATCTAGAACCTAAAAGGGTTATTTGACTGTCTCCATGGAATAACTATTTTTGTTTCCAGGTAGAACCCTTTACACAGAGGGTTCTACATGAAACCTAGAAGAGTTCTACCTGGAACCAAAAAGTGTTCTACCTGGAACCAAAAAGAGTTATCCTATGGGGACAGCCGAAGAACCCTTTTGGAACCCTTTTTTCTAAGAGTGTATATATAGTCTTACTCACACTTATTTTTAAGTGCACTCCAAAAACAGAGACTGAGGATTTGTGCAGAACATGGGGCTTGTTGCAACTAAACTAAACTGAACTGCCAGCCTCACGTGGATGTGATCAGTTAATTGATTTGATTATAAAATAGTTTGTGGCTATCCAGTGACAAGTTCAGTAAAGGAAGAAAACATGCTCAACTCTAAATCCTTGTGTAAACAAGTAGCATAGGCTAAATAAATAAAACAACTAACATAGTAGTAAAATAACTAACATAGGCACACACAAAAAAGGACCAGCTTGAATATATTGCAATTGAAACTTAGTTGACATGTTCTTTCATAGCAATATTTCTTAAGACCACACTGTCAGTAACAACCCACCTGTCCAGGATGAGTCCATGTGGGATGTATACCCGGTCCAGGTCATCAGCGTAGTGCTTTGGAATGCAGAAGAGGTCCAGGTCATATCCCTGCTCGTCATCGCTGATCTGGAACACAGATCACATGCTGACAATCTATCTGCTCAATGCTGTGCCTGTGATATGGAACTGCTATGACACAGCAGGGAAAGGGTTAAAGAAATCACAGGGGCGTTATCTAACGGGAGACAGAGAGAAGTAGGGCAGTGGGGATAGAGGTGAAGACACTAAAGGTTGTTCACTTTACAACTATCACAATGCACCCTCCCCTCTGGCTGGTATCACTGGTGCAACTGACTTCTGGCAGAGCAAATCACACCCACACTTGCTGCCGCAGACTCCACTCAATACTGACCGAGGCAGGTGAGAGAAAAACGCTAGGAAAGAGGAATCAGTCCACTCCAATCATACAATCATCTAACGCACCCCTCCAGTTTCTATTAAAGACACCACTGTTCTTCCTTGGCAACGACTTTGAACTAATACAAGATTACTCTGCGGAGAAGTCTCTCAATTAATATAAACACTGCCTCTTTTCAGAGATGCCATGCTAATTCTGGAAGAGATATACACCATATGTTTTCAAATCCAATTTCCTGCTCAGGGTTAAACAGCCCAGCACTTGAATTCAGAGAGAGAGGTTGTCTCCCAAATGGCAACCTATTCCCTATATAGTGCAGTACTTTTATATGGAATAGGGTGCCATTTGGGACACATCCCGAGAGCTTCATCAGAGTCATGTGACAGCAGAGTGGCAACCAGACCAGGCCCAGAGGAGCCCAGGGATTGGGGTGTGATCACGGGGTCTCTCGCCTGCCCTGGCCCCTGGCTGACATTTACACATTTAAGGGTTACTTATTATAACAGTGTAGTTACATGTAGGCCTAAGCTACATGCACTGTGGATAATCCTATGAGACATGTCCTCACGTTTTCTGACCGTGGGACAACTGTGTTCTCCTTCCCATGCCAGTCCAACTGAAATATATTCCTATGTCGTCATGTGATTTGGCTCAGAACAGATGAAGTCCACATGCAGAGAAATAAGGACTGATGGTGAGCCATGCTGGTAATAGGCAGTTGTCTGGGGACCACAGACCCTACAGGAGTCTCCATCCCACATGCTGTCTACAACAGGTGCTGCTGTACTGGGCTCAGCTGGTGTGAGACCAGGGAAACAGTTCCCTCAAACTATCTTATAATTTTGCTCCACCAACAGCACGTCACATCAGGTCTTACTATGTAGCACTATAGTCACAAATGTGCAATCCAGTTATTATTAAACCAAAAAGAGCCCTCCAAATGACGATATAACAACCAAGCTATGAATCATAAGTTGACCTGAATGTAAGCTTGTACTAGTGTGGAGAAATGTACTTTGTAACCTTTGTGAAAACAATGTGTGTTGTTATGATACAATAATTCCTATCTAAAGGTGGCATGAGGCATTCCTACCCACAGTGGCCCTCTCTTATCTATCTCTTTTAAACAAGGGTCCACTCATCAGCAGTAGGGGTGAATGTAACACTGTAGTCTCTCCAGTCCCCACGGACTGACTCTCCAAGCTGTCTGCAAAGTCTGTTGCATTCAGCATGTTGTCTGTGTCATCAATCGATAAACAACTGTCAGCATGTGACTCCCAGAATATAGACAGGGCCAGTTTGATAGCAAAAATAAATGCTATACTGACCAAGGCAATCAAATGAGTTCTTCTGTTGGAAATGGCTACAAAAGCAAAATGAGAGTTGTGTTCTTCTGCAATTTACATGTTCTTGTACTTCTGTAAATATAATATGGTGAAATATAATGGTAAATATATGGTGAAATATAATGGTAAAATGCATACCAGTGAAATGAGGACATCATGCTTGTTGCAGTACAGCAGTAATCCCCAAAAGCCTGTAGGCTAGGGTTTTCCAAAAATGAACTACCATCAGATCCTCCTCTCCACCCTCTCCGAGTTGGGCATCTCCGGCACTGCTCACTCTTGGATTGCGTCCTACCTGACAGGTCGCTCCTACCAGGTGGCGTGGCGAAAATCTGTCTCCGCACCACATGCTCTCACCACTGGTGTCCCCCAGGGCTCAGTTCTAGGCCCTCTCCTATTCTCTCTATACACCAAGTCACTTGGCTCTGTCATATCCTCACATGGTCTCTCCTATCATTGCTACGCAGACGACACACAATTCATTTTCTCCTTTCCCCCTTCTGATAACCAGGTGGCGAATCGCATCTCTGCATGTCTGGCAGACATATCAGTGTGGATGCGGATCACCACCTCAAGCTGAACCTCGGCAAGACGCGAGCTGCTCTTCCTCCCGGGGAAGGACTGCCCGCTCCATGGCTATCATAAGTTGAATGCACCAATAAGTCGCTCTGGATAAGAGAGTCTGCTAAATGATGTAAATGTAAACTACTCTGGGTAACAGAACAAAAACATTTTATAGGTTGGAGAGACAAGCAAGAACCGCCCTCCATATGGCATGCATATATATTCGTTTCGAAGTTAAATGATATAATTTCAAAAATTTTCGTATATTATAGAAAACTACTCTAACGCTATTATTGGTGGTAAATTGAATATGTATCTTTATGTTCATCCTACTGTATGAATCAAGATTAGTGGTATGCAAAGTATCACATGTCCCATGCGTGTAGCACGCGTGCGATGCCCCAGGCCGCGCTTAGTTATGTAGCTAAACAGCTATTTTTGTTGTTGAGATGAAAATGAGTAATTTTAAGGTGAGCATGCGATGACAAGTTCGAAGCATTCAAAAGAAACACATAAAGGACATTGTAATAATTCGGAAAAGGTACATTTACAGTGGCGAATGCCGCGTATTTCCGTACAAAAACCTAGTTACGACCCCTTCCTCTTTGACTCGATATAGCAGTCATGTTCTCAATATGAACACCCATTTGAATCAGCATTGCAAGACTTACCACAACACAGGGGCTGCTTGACGCCATGTCCGTACCGTCGTTTAGATCACGACCCGCTTTTTACAACCGACAAAATTCTTGTTTTTCCTAGTCTGTCACCTAAAAGGAGTTTTACCTCTTTAACAGCAGTCCACCTCGCCTGCTTCGTACAGTAGATATTCCGCAAAACCCCTGCAGGGCGTGCGTAGTTGGTTGTAGTAGACTGAATAACGAATCAGATTAGGGGAAATCCTGATGCACCGCCCATTTTGGATAGAATCTGTCATCGCCATAAAATCATGTAGCCTAAACGCAATGCGGACACGGCATGTTATTCCCATCACTATGACTATGGAGAATGTCAACGTCAATTAGCTAGCGATTTCTTCAAACCATGCACCTGTACGTATAATGTAGCATACTAGCTACCCAATTGATCAAGATGCCCATTCTAAATTAACAGTACCGTTTTAAATAGAAATGCTCCAAAACAATAATAAATTTTGAACCTGCTTTACTGTGCAGCGGACTGTAGTCCGTTTTTATTGCCAATAATAAACTTACTTCAAACGATATATAGCCTGGATAGGGATCAAGGTTGAACTAAACACAGACAACCATTTAGACATCTAGCCGGTTGGACCCAGAAGACGTTGTTGTTGACTGGGTTAGTACTGAAGGACGCCCTTCTCCTTGCTCTGGTCAACATCCAGGTATCTGTGACATTCCTCACCTTATTATCTGACCATAACAAAACTCCTCCAATCCCAAAGCGTCCATCAACAAGCACTATTTGTGAGGCATCTCATATTGATCTGGCAGTTTAAAAGTTAATTTTAAAAAAAATTGTTGGAAGCTTTCGAAATAACATACTTGGTACAATATTAAAATCGAAGAAATACTGCCACCTGATGGACAACATCAAAATGTTATTTTCTTGGTTTCTTATGTTGGACAAAAACATTTCAACAGTATAATAAATGTGTAATACAAAATGTATATTGTAGCCTATAATTGCAACCCTTTACGAATACAATTGTGGATGCTGAGAAAATGAGAATAGTACAAAAACTTAGGTCAATCTTTTTTCCTTATAAGAATTCCGTGTGGGTATGTTGGAGCAATACAGAAAATGAATAGTGGATAAACAATCTAAAGTGCTGCATGCTAGCAGAATAACTTCAATCCTGACTGACTATAAAGAAAGCCACAGATATTCAATAGTATTCATGATTATGATACAGTAGTCAAATAATACACTTTTTAAGAGAAGTAAAAATAAATGAATTTCTTGAGAAGATTACAGCTACAACAAAGTAAATCAAATTCCATGATTTGGAAGGGGGGTCTAAAATATTACAAGGCAGCCTCCTTGAAGAAGAGCTATACGAAGAATAATATTGTTTGTATAGGACTAGAATGCTGTGGGGCACATGGGAAGCAAGATACAGTGAATGTTGATAACTTTGTCCAGTCATGTCTTCTTTAAGAGCAATACAACATGTATTACAGGGAGACCACAACTGACCACCACTCTCATGCGTTGTTGTTCACCCAGCAGCAGTGTTTTGCTCTTAGTACTCCAGTCCGTCCGTGCCATTTCATGAAACTTAACAATATGAAAGAGGTTTGTGAAGAAGCCAGGGGCTGACATGTTGGCATCTGGCAGGGGTGTGTGTCTGACGTTTGATGAAACTGAAAGGGCAAATGAGGGGGCTGGCAGTGGCCCCCTGCTTCGGGAGTAGAACGCAATAGAAAAATATCTTTGCTCCATCTTGGATATCCCCTCGCTTCTTATCCTGCAATCCTTAACCATCACCTGTGAAGGGAGAACATTGACATCAGCCATATACCAAATACTTCATAGCTGCTGGCCTACTGGTACTTTTTCATCACCATTTGATCCAGGCAGGTGTGTCAGTGCCATACCTAGTTGCCATTGACTTGTGGCGGAGGCAGAGGCACTGTTCCCCCGTGATCAATGGCCGCCCTCTCTCTGTTGCGACTCTCCCTCTCCTCATCCTCCTCATCCCGCTCCTCATTCCCACTGTGATTCTTACAGTACAGCCTGGAGCAGAGACAATAGTGTAATGTCAACTTATAACATATCTTTACAACGGTTACATATCATTACAGAAAGGGCTTATACAACAGGCAAAGGGTTGTTGAACTACCACTTGTATGGTCGGTTTACATTCTCTCAGCCTTCAAGGTAATTGTGTTGCAAACCGCATGTGAGGCTTACATAGGTGCAATTCTCAAATGGCAAAGCTATTTTTCTCATAGAACTTTGGCGTGATGCAAAGACAACATATTAGGCATCTGTTCCCTGAGTGACTGCTTTGCTTTATCTTGGCCAGGTCGCATTTGTAAATGAGAACTTGTTCTCAACTGGCTTACCTGGTTAAATAAAGGTGAAATAAAATAAATAAATAAAATAGAAAGTTGCCGTGTAGGCCTACAGGAATATTAACTTGAGGAATATAATTTTGATATTTCAGGCGCAAATAAATTATACTTTATTAATTATACAAATGTAATTAAATCACCAACAGCAAACTAACAGTGTTTATTTTATGAACAAGAAGAAAACTATCCACTATGCACTTGACACCTGAAAATGAGAAAGCAGAGGAGAATCTCACTTGTAGATGCCACGAGCCATGTTCTCTATGTACTTGGCCTTGTCCTGCAGGCCGCAGTGATAATGGTAGGTCTTCACACAGGCTTTGATCTCACAGCCAATGGTGGCTCCCAACTGGGTACACAGGGTACATTTCTGGAAGAGACCATCAATATACGTTTACATTTTAGTCATTTAGCAGATGCTCTTATCTAGAGTGACCTACAGTCAGTGCATTCAACTAAGGAAGGTACATCCATAGAATTAGAATACTAATTTAATAGGATCTCTATGGGTACATCAATCTGATTGGTAATACAACAGGTCTCTGACATAGCATTGGTGACTTTCAAGGAACTTCTCCCATATTCAGTAGAAATGCATTAAATTATCTGCAAATAACATTTAATGAGTTGCTAGTGCTAGTAATCTACTTGTCCCACTGAGCCACCCTTGCGTCTTCACATCACCGTACTACAGCGCTATCTCCAAGGTTCTCACCATTCTCTTCCCCCTCTTGATCTCCTGGATGACCGTTTTGATGTCAAAGTTCCCAAATTCAGCCCGTGAGGAGGTGGTAAGTTGGACGGTTCCCGATGAGAACAGCTGCCAGGGAGGAGAGACGACCAGGTCAGATGACAGACAGGACGAATCAGAGTACAGCAGAAAATACCTTTAAAACTGATTGTGCTTTTCCAATCCATACATCTTGCACAAAGTAATGCTTGGACAAGCAATAGTATACAGACCATCTTCAGCAGGAAACTAGTTTTTTTTTTGATGAACAATGATTGTTACAGCTTAGTACAGACTGACAAGTGATAAGGTAAGACTTACCATGTACAGACTGACAAGTGATAAGATAAGACTTACCATGTACAGACTGACAAGTGATAAGGTAAGACTTACCATGTACAGACTGACAAGTGATAAGGTAAGACTTACCATGCATTTGTAATGTGCAGCAACCTTTTTTGCGTTATCTGCATGGAGCACGCCCCGCATCTCATTCTCCTCCTCGCCGGAGTGGCAGAAGCCACAGCGCTGGCCACCGTCCCCAGAGCCCCTCAGAGGGGACCTGTCCCTCTGAAACACACAGACATACACCTCAGGATACATGGTCAGGGCAACACCTCAGGATACATGTTCAGGGCAACACCTCAGGATACATGTTCAGGGCAACACCTCAGGATACATGGTCAGGGCAACACCTCAGGATACATGGTCAGGGCAACACCTCAGGATACATGGTCAGGGCAACACCTCAGGATACATGGTCAGGGCAACACCTCAGGATACATGGTCAGGGCAACACCTCAGGATACATGGTCAGGGCAACACCTCAGGATACATGTTCAGGACAACACCTCAGGATACATGTTCAGGGCAACACCTCAGGATACATGGTCAGGGCAACACCTCAGGATACATGGTCAGGGCAACACCTCAGGATACATGTTCAGGACAACACCTCAGGATACATGTTCAGGACAACACCTCAGGATACATGTTCAGGACAACACCTCAGGATACATGTTCAGGACAACACCTCAGGATACATGTTCAGGACAACACCTCAGGATACATGTTCAGGACAACACCTCAGGATACATGTTCAGGACAACACCTCAGGATACATGTTCAGGACAACACCTCAGGATACATGTTCAGGACAACACCTCAGGATACATGTTCAGGACAACACCTCAGGATACATGTTCAGGACAACACCTCAGGATACATGTTCAGGCCAAATGTTTTGTGTGTGTGTGGTCTTACATGCGAGGAGCTCTCATCATCTACGCCTTGAGAGGAGGTTGAGCGTGTGTCCTCTGATTGGCCACGGGATCCAACTTTGATTCGCTCTTTCTCGAATCTCCCACGCCCCCTACTCCGCGGAGGGGAGGAGTCTGAGTCATTGGCCACACCTCCCTGTTCATCTGAAAAATATAAATTGGATACATCAATACGCCGGCCATTCACCCTCAACAACAGTTATCCTCGTGGTCTACTTTAAAAGTGTCAAAAGAAAAGCCATCCTTTGTGTGCTGAGCATCACGCAGAAGAGAATTTAGATACCTTCACTGGCATCCTGGGAGGCATCCCGGTGTTTGCGACAATACACACTACATATAAAGACAGAAATATTAGGATAATTTTTTACAGAAACGTCAAGCTAAATGGTGTTGTAATACGGTTATGTACACTGGGCACTTACAGGTAGCTCCCCTGTGAGGGATTCTCTTTGACCTGGGCCTTGTCCCATACTGCGCAGTAGTAGTGATACGTCCGCCGGCATGTCTTCACATCACAGCCAACAGTGGCACCAGGCCGGTGGCAGGACCAACACATCTGAAGGGTAGGAGAAGAACCAGACCTCCCATCTCACTAGCTGAACCTGGCAACTCACCGTGGGATGAGTCCTAAAGGGCACACCATTCCCTATATCGTGCACTAGTTTTGACCAGAGCCCTATAAGACTCGCCGTAGGGTGCCATTTGGGACGCATTCCAAATGTGAGGACTAAAAATCACATTGCTAAATGACTAAAATGTCAAATGTAATGTCAATTAATATCTTGCCATGGAGACTCACAAGTTTATTCCCTCTCTTGAGCTCCTTTCTCACGTCCTGGACAGAAAACCCCCCGATGTTGTCGTTGCAGTCTGAGTGAGATGTAACCAGAGCGGAGGAGAAAAGCTGCACAGGGCAATGACAAAAATCATTCAACAGAATACCTGGACAACACAAGCAATTACTATGTTCTACTTCTCAGAGAGTAGAACTCAGGCTGGCACTATTACTGTGTAACTGACGGTTATGGATGAAGACCGTTATGAAAAAGAAAAAAAGTCAGAACCGTTTTTAAATTGTTTTTTAAACAGCTGACTGAAGACGGGATGGCCGGGCATTCGTGCAGTCGAGTCCGTTTCTGTGGTGACATGGACTCTTAAGAACGTGGTGAAACTTTTTTGCTCCTTGCAGAAACAAGCAAGTTCTAGAAGCAAACAAGTCTTCGGTTGTCTAGGCAACACCACCCTTCCTGCAGCAGTAGCACACATAGAAATATAATTAATAGAACGGGCTTGGAACCTCCAACCCTGGCAACTTGACTGGTAAACTCATTGGTACACTCGCAACAGCTGCCTGGTATTTATATATAATTTCCATGGTAATGTAATATGTTCATTCAAATGATGTTAACTGATGTGGCTCATGCGATGGAATGTATTTGTTAAATGTCTGTTTTGTAATCACAGCACTTACTGATGGGTACTTCCTGCTTTGCTCCTCGCAATGGCCGCCAGTCCACCCATTATACCATAATTGACTTGAATGGGGACGCCTGTTCTAGTCATTCTATTTCTATGGCAGCACATACGGTCAGGAGTGGAGAGGATAACATTTGCATCTTTGGGGGGGAAGGGTGTTATTATGGTGGCCTCTGTCATTTGCTTGGCCAATTACCATGAAGCAAAATTCCATGACCGGCAAAGCCCTAAGCAGCATAAAGTTTCACAACTGAGACACAATGATACTCCATGCTAATTGTAATAATAAGCTACAATATAGAAACATATACAATTGTAGGGCCGGGACGATACCAGTATCGCAATATCTTTTCCATGGCAAAAATGAAAACACGAAGCAGACCATACTCTTTGGTCCTTTAAAAACCTGCTGTATGTAAAATATTGTCTGCTATAGCTTGGAAAATAAATAAATGTAACTCTGGATGACAACATAATGATGTTTGTTTTCCTAAAGAAGTTAAATCCACTTTGTGTTTTGTTTCCTTGCCACGATACTAACGAGTATCGCGATACTGGTATCGTCCAGGCCCTATATGATTGCTTATGTAACAGTGTTGCTTATGTCCCTCTCCTTGCCCCATCCTGGGCTCAAATTAGGGACCCTCTGAACACATTGACAACTGACACCCACGAAGCATCGTAACCAGTAACCGCACCCCTTGCAGAGCAAGGGTAATAACTACTTAAAGGTCTCAGAGCGAGTGACGTCACCAATAACTAGCTAGCCATTTCACATCGGCTAGACCTACAGCGTCTCAAATCTTTATTGATTTTTTAAAATCTGTAACATGGATAGTCAATACTGTAATATTGTGGAGTGACACTTAAATATGGTTTTATATGAGAGTTAAATTGATTGGCATTGAGAAGCCCTTATGGATGGCCAATGCATACAGTAGTTGGTGCAATACCACTGACTGTGTGCTTCTTCTCACCATGCACTTATGGTGAGCTGCCACCTTCTGGTTGTCCGACACTAGCAGCTGTCCACACTCCTTGTCCCGGTTCGTCCTGCAGAAGGCACATTTTCGCATCTTTGCTGCCGCTCCCTTCCTCTGTGTCGACATGGTCGGTCTCTCTCACCAAGTCTCTCCTCGTCTCCTGTATCGTCTCTGTGACAGTCAGTGAGCTCTCTGTGACGGTCAGTGAGCTTTTCTGTTCGTGAGAGGGACAGAAATAATGAGAGGTGATCACTTGATAGCAGCATCAAGTTGCCCTTGTTAGTAAACCCCAATAGATACTATAGATTACACTAGACAGGTAAGGTACAGGTATATTGCTGTCAGCGAATGATCTATTTAATGATATCTGAAGGTTTTAAAAACTGTTTTAAGCCCCTCCAAGTTTCTAAAATCTAGGCCTACTTATGAAACCATACTGTTGTTGGTTGCTGGAGGTGGCATACTTTGTTTCATGGATACACTGCTAACATGTTGTGTAATCATCAGTGAAAGAAAATGTGAATGTGGTAGAGACTTGGAGACTAATAAAGTAGGAGTGGGCCTGTGGAACAATTCTCCTGTTTTTTGGATGTTAAGACCCTTGGCTACTGCCAATTCCATTGTTGGTGTAGGTGTGGTATATCTGTGTGTGTACATGCATGTGTTAGAAGGAAAGAAAAGCAGAAAAGTCAAAGTAAATTGTGGGAAGACCTTAGAAGACATCATTTTATGATCTAGAAGTGTAGAGGACAAAATCTGCCATTTACCCCAGGAACAGCTATATTGTCATAAATCAACAATAATCTATTAAAAAGTAATTACAATAACTCGTAGTATTCATTAGGTTAAGGTATATCGTTATTTTAATAGGAAATGGAGACATTACATACATACACTGAAAGGTGAGAGAGGTACTTGTACAGACTGATCACAGAAATCTGAAATACACCAGAAAAATAAAGGTAAAACATTTTTCACAGTAACATTCAATCTCTATAACCTCATGTTCTGCTAGTAACGAAACTGGGTGTTTTTAATCACAATGGCATGCACCGCAACGCCTTGGTTTTAAACACAGCTGCCATGATAGCTCAGGAAGAGGATCTCACAGCGACGGGCGGCAACAACGCAGCACAACGTGCATGCTCACCAGCCAAGTAAACAACGACGGATATATAGCTACCAAACTATCAATGAAATCTACAAGAATTACATACGAAACACAGTGACAGATAGTACTACGAACAGTTTAGATGAATGATCGGATTGGTCTGTGTTTTTTGGGGGGGTGGGGGGGGACATCGCGTACACAATCTTGTCAAAATACTATTTCTTTCAGTGTACGTTTTGAAATAAAAAGGGGTGTGTGTGCCTCTTCTAAACTGTATAAGAAGAACACTATTTGGGTAGGCAGTTCATCGAAAGACGAACACTTCAGGCCCTCGTCGTAGGACAGAAAGGCCCGTACCAGTAAAATAAAGATAGTCCTTTAATTTGTGTTATTAACTAACCTTTTAAACATATTCATTCTAGTATATTTCTGTTCAGAGTGATGAGAGGCGCGGGTAGGTTTTGAGTGCTTTCTACGCAAAGAGCGCCATACGTGCTGTATTCACATTCAGCAGTGAAAACGGAGGGACTTCAGCGAGCTTGTCCGCCAGCAATTCCCATCGGCCTAAAACCTAACAATTGTTACCTGATAAAAAAAATACCGATCATTCCTTTAGTACAGTGCCGAAAGATATTTAGATCTTACCCGTCTCTATGGGATTCTGTCACGTTGCTGTGCTGGATGGAAGGGTGAAAGTGTGTGTAGTTTCCCCCTTTTTTTTAATCAGTGATCGCTTGTGTTCAGTTTCAGCACTGCGTAGCATTCGAGTGACGTTGCGCACTGCAAAAAAAAAAAAAAATTAAACACGCCCCTACGCAATGCACGCACATTTCCCTCCCCCAGAAAATGATGTACAGAGCACTGATTCCATTGAACAAATAAGGGAGTTGTCGAAATTTACACCATTGTTACCTTGAGGAAAATGGGGGAGGGTCATGCTTTTTCATTTTCAGTCAGGTGGAGATTTGGTATTTTTTTATTTAGTCCAGGGGAGGGTCAAGTCATTTGTAATCGATTAACAAACCTAACACAATGGTACATCTAAGCGCTGGCCGTACCGCTATAGGTTCAGGGGTGTGTCAGAAATATTTTTGCTATTTTCACAATAAAACATTTTCCAGTTGTGGTTGTGTCTAGGCTTGGCCCCTCACTGGCTAATCAGAATGTGCTCCATGGCTAAATATGTGGTTGCTTCAAGTCAGGGTTCTCCAAATTTGCTTGTTTTAGTTGTCCCCCCAAGTTTTTTAAGCAAAAAAATTGACTAAAAACACCAGGAAATCAGCTCCAAGTGATTTTAATTTAAAAAATCTGTTCCCAATTATTCCCACGCATAATAGAGAGAAACGTGATCTTTAAAAGATGTAAGCAAGGTTTGAAATGATTATGTTTTAGTCAAATATTATATATATTTGGGCTTCTTGCAGTCAATATTTCGCCTACAAATTATTTGTAATTATGTTCCGGCCCCCCGCCCACCCGCTCAATACAAAAATCGTCTGTGGCTGAATCTAGTTCACGATCCCTGCTTCAAATTGTGTATTTATGGTATTTTATGTATTGCCTTGGAATCAACTCCAATTCCAATGTTAGTCCGTTATAGTTTGTTAAAGATCTTACAGAAACTAAATAACAAAATGTAAACCCATCCAATCTTTGCTAAATATGTTCACTTGAACTTGTTTGCAGTCAGCATTGTTCTAAGTAATTGCATGGCTTCAATGTGGAAATATATACACTCAGCAAAAAAAGAAACGTCCCTTTTTCAGGACCCTGTCTTTCAAAGATAATTCGTAAAATTCAAAATAACTTCACAGATCTTCATTGTAAAGGGTTTAAACACTGTTTCCCATGCTTGTTCAATGAACCATAAACAATTAATGAACATGCACCTGTGGAACGGTCATTAAGACACTAACAGCTCACAGACGGTAGGCAATTAAGGTCACAGTTATGAAAACTTAGGACACTAAAGAGGCCTTTCTACTGACTCTGAAAAACACAAAAATAAAGATGCCCAGGGTCCCTGCTCATCTGCGTGAACGTGCCTTAGGCATGCTGCAAGGAGGCATGAGGACTGCACATGTGGCCAGGGCAATAAATTGCAATGTCCGTACTGTGAGATGCCTAAGACAGCGCTACAGGGAGCCAGGACGGACAGCTGATCGCCCTCGCAGTGGCAGATCACGTGTAACAACAGGATAGGTATATCCGAACATCACACCTGCGGGACAGGTACAGGATGGCAACAACAACTGCCCGAGTTACACCAGGAACGCACAATCCCTCCATCAGTCCTCAGACTGTCCACAATAGGCTGAGAGAGGCTGGACTGAGGGCTTGTAGGCCTGTTGTAAGGCAGGTCCTCACCAGACATCACCGGCAACAACGTCACCTATGGGCACAAACCCACCGTCGCTGGACCAGACAGGACTGGCAAAAAGTGCTCTTCACTGACGAGTCGCGGTTTTGTCTCACCAGGGGTGATGGTCGGATTTGCGTTTATAGTTGAAGGAATGAGCATTACACTGAGGCGTGTACTCTGGAGCGGGATTGATTTGGAGGTGGAGGGTCCATCATGGTCTGGGGCAGTGTGTCACAGCATCATCGGACTGAGCTTGTTGTCATTGCAGGCAATCTCAACACTGTGCGTTACAGGGAAGACATCCTCCTCCCTCATGTGGTACCCTTCCTGCAGGCTCATCCTGACATGACCCTCCAGCATGACAATGCCACCAGCCATACTGCTCGTTCTGTGCATGATCTCCTGCAAGACAGGAATGTCAGTGTTCTGCCATGGCCAATGAAGAGCCCGGATCTCAATCCCATTGAGCACGTCTGGGACCTGTTGGATTGGAGGGTGAGGGCTAGGGCCATTACCCCCAGAAATGTCCGGGAACTTGCAGGTGCCTTGGTGGAAGAGTGGGGTAACATCTCACAGCAAGAACTGGCAAATCTGGTGCAGTCCATGAGGAAGAGATGCACTGCAGTACTTAATGCAGCTGGTGGCCACATCAGATACTGACTGTTACTTTTGATTTTGACACCCCCTTTGTTCAGGGACACATTATTCAATTTCTGTTAGTCACATGTCTGTGGAACTTGTTCAGTTTATGTCTCAGTTGTTGAATCTTGTTATGTTCATACAAATATTTACACGTTGAGTTTGCTGAAAATAAACGCAGTTGACAGTGAGAGGACATTTCTTTTTTGGCTGAGTTTACATAGCATTCACACAAATATAGGGGCTAGACCTACTGTAAATTGCATTATGGCTGAGCATGAACATGCCAAACGTTGTCAATAAGGAAGATAGCATTCATTATTGATAAGGCCTACAAAGAGAGCAAATAATTCTAATCAAATTCTAAACAAAACAACAACTTGTTTTAAATAGGCTATGTCTAAATACATTTACAGGCACCATAATTGCTCCATGTAGGCATATAATATTAAAACAGTGCAGACTATCGAGGATTTTAAGCATGGCTAAAATAATGTAGGCCTGCCTACAATACAGTGGGGAGAACAAGTATTTGATACACTGCCGATTTTGCAGGTTTTCCTACTTACAAAGCATGTAGAGGTCTGTAATCTTTATCATAGGTACACTTCAACTGTGAGAGACGGAATCCAGAAAATCACATTGTATGATTTTTAAGTAATTCATTTGCATTTTATTGCATGACATAAGTATTTGACACATCAGAAAATCAGAACTTAATATTTGGTACAGACATTTTTGTTTGCAATTACAGAGATAATACGTTTCCTGTAGGTCTTGACCAGGTTTGCACACACTGCAGCAGGGATTTTGGCCCACTCCTCCATACAGACCTTCTCCAGATCCTTCAGGTTTCGGGGCTGTCGCTGGACAATACGGACTTTCAGCTCCCTCCAAAGATTTTCTATTGGGTTCAGGTCTGGAGACTGGCCAGGCCACTCCATGACCTTGAGATGCTTCTTACGGAGCCACTCCTTAGTTGCCCTGGCTGTGTGTTTCGGGTCATTGTCATGCTGGAAGACCCAGCCACGACCCATCTTCAATGCTCTTACTGAGGGAAGGAGGTTGTTGGCCAAGATCTCGCGATACATGGCCCCATCCATCCTCCCCTCAATACGGTGCAGTCGTCCTGTCCCCTTTGCAGAAAAGCATCCCCGAAGAATGAGGTTTCCACCTCCATGCTTCACGGTTGGGATGGTGTTCTTGGGGTTGTACTCATCCTTCTTCTTCCTCCAAACACGGCGAGTGGAGTTTAGACCAAAAAGCTCTATTTTTGTCTCATCAGACCACATGACCTTCTCCCATTCCTCCTCTGGATCATCCAGATGGTCATTGACAAACTTCAGACGGGCCTGGACATGCGCTGGCTTGAGCAGGGGGACCTTGCGTGCGCTGCAGGATTTTAATCCATGATGGCGTAGTGTGTTACTAATGGTTTTCTTTGAGACTGTGGTCCCAGCTCTCTTCAGGTCATTGACCAGGTCCTGCCGTATAGTTCTGGGCTGATCCCTCACCTTCCTCAGGATCATTGACGCCCCACGAGGTGAGATCTTGCATGGAGCCCCAGACCGAGGGTGATTGACCGTCATCTTGAACTTCTTCCATTTTCTAATAATTGCGCCAACAGTTGTTGCCTTCTCACCAAGCTGCTTGCCTATTGTCCTGTAGCCCATCCCAGCCTTGTGCAGGTCTACAATTTTATCCCTGATGTCCTTACACAGCTCTCTGGTCTTGGCCATTGTGGAGAGGTTGGAGTCTGTTTGATTGAGTGTGTGGACAGGTGTCTTTTATACAGGTAACGAGTTCAAACAGGTGCAGTTAATACAGGTAATGAGTGGAGAACAGGAGGGCTTCTTAAAGAAAAACTAACAGGTCTGTGAGAGCCGGAATTCTTACTGGTTGGTAGGTGATCAAATACTTATGTCATGCAATAAAATGCAAATTAATTACTTTCAAATCATACAATGTGATTTTCTGGATTTTTGTTTTAGATTCCGTCTCTCACAGTTGAAGTGTACCTATGATAAAAATTACATACATCTACATGCTTTGTAAGTAGGAAAACCTGCAAAATCGGCAGTGTATCAAATACTTGTTCTCTACGAAAAAAAGTATTTAGTCAGCCACCAATTTTCATCATAGGTACACGTCAACTATGACAGACAAAATGAGAAAAAAATATCCAGAAAATTACATTGTAGGATTTTTTATGAATTTATTTGCAAATTATGGTGGAAAATAAGTATTTCGTCAATAACAAAAGTTTCTCAATACTTTGTTATATACCCTTTGTTGGCAATGACACAGGTCAAACGTTTTCTGTAAGTCTTCACAAGGTTTTCACACACTGTTGCTGGTATTTTGGCCCATTCCTCCATGCAGATCTCCTCTAGAGCAGTGATGTTTTGGGGCTGTCGCTGGGCAACACGGACTTTCAACTCCCTCCAAAGATTTTCTATGGGGTTGAGATCTGGAGACTGGCTAGGCCACTCCAGGACCTTGAAATGCTTCTTACGAAGCCACTCCTTCGTTGCCCGGGCAGTGTGTTTGGGATCATTGTCATGCTGAAAGACCCAGCCACGTTTAATCTTCAATGCCCTTGCTGATGGAAGGAGGTTTTCACTCAAAATCTCACGATACATGGCCCCATTCATTCTTTCCTTTACACGGATCAGTCGTCCTGGTCCCTTTGCAGAAAAACAGCCCCAAAGCATGATGTTTCCACCCCCATGCTTCACAGTAGGTATGGTGTTCTTTGGATGCAACTCAGTATTCTTTGTCCTCCAAACACGACGAGTTGAGTTTTTACCAAAGAGTTCTATTTTGGTTTCATCTGACCATATGACATTCTCCCAATCCTCTTCTGGATCATCCAAATGCACTCTAGCAAACTTCAGACGGGCCTGGACATGTACTGGCTTAAGCAGGGGGACACGTCTATGCACTGCAGGATTTGAGTCCCTAGCGGCGTAGTGTGTTACTGATGGTAGGCTTTGTTACTTTGGTCCCAGCTCTCTGCAGGTCATTCACTAGGTCCCCCCGTGTGGTTCTGGGATTTTTGCTCACCGTTCTTGTGATCATTTTGACCCCACGGGGTGAGATCTTGCGTGGAGCCCCAGATCGAGGGAGATTATCAGTGGTCTTGTATGTCTTCCATTTCCTAATAATTGCTCCCACAGTTGATTTCTTCAAACCAAGCTGCTTACCTATTGCAGATTCAGTCTTCCCAGCCTGGTGCAGGTCTACAATTTTGTTTCTGGTGTCCTTTGACAGCTCTTTGGTCTTGGCCATAGTGGAGTTTGGAGTGTGACTGTTTGAGGTTGTGGACAGGTGTCTTTTATACTGATAACAAGTTCAAACAGGTGCCATTAATACAGGTAACGAGTGGAGGACAGAGGAGCCTCTTAAAGAAGAAGTTACAGGTCTGTGAGAGTCAGAAATCTTGCTTGTTTGTAGGTGACCAAATACTTATTTTCCACCATAATTTGCAAATAAATTCATTAAAAATCCTACAATGTGATTTTCTGGATTTCTTTTTCTCAATTTGTCTGTCATAGTTGACGTGTACCTATGATGAAAATTACAGGCCTCTCTCATCTTTTTAAGTGGGAGAACTTGCACAATTGGTGGCTGACTAAATACTTTGTTCCCCCACTGTAGATAAAAAGGGAATGTCAGCTCACTGTTTTGCTCCTCTTAAACTTGATCTTTTAATAAAGATTTTGGGATTAAGATTTATTTCCAAGCTGTCTCAAGAGCCAAACCCTTTATCGACAGACTTTAGTAGCCTATACTTGATTGTATTGGGCAGGACAAAAAGAAAACAGCCTTCATTGAGAAGAGGGGAGGCTATGCTTGGTTTTTAAAACGAAATGGGAAAAAAACATGTATTTTTGTATGTTTCTAAATACGAGGTATACAGGCTCCAAAAGCACATTATTATTGTTTCATGCGCATATGGCAGTGTGCGTCACGGCTAGATAGGCTGCGTTTCAGCTGTCAAAGTTCATGCCATAACCAACCGTGTTACAGTGAAAACCAGCTTTTGGTTGGTTCTAAATATCCCTTCCAGCGCTGCCTGAAATTAGCACTTTGGAAAAAAATTTAAGGACACACCTCAAATATACTGAACAAAAATAGAAACGCAACATGTAAAGTGTTGGTCCCATGTTTCATGAGCTGAAATAAAAGATCCCAGGAATTTTCTCTCAAATTTTGTGCACAAATTTGTTTACATCCCTGTTAGTGAGCATTTCTCCTTTGACAAAATAATCCATCCACCTGACAGGTGTGGTATATCAAGAAGCTGATTAAACAGCACGATCATCACACAGGTGCACCTTGTGCTGGGGCCTTTAAAAGGCCAATCTAAAATGTGCAGTTTTGTCACACAACACAATGCCACAGATGTCTCAGGTTTTGCGGGAGCGTGCAATTTGCATTCAGACTGCAGGAATGTCCAGCAGAGCTGTTGCCAGAGAATTGAATGTTCATTTCTCTACCAGTGTCGTTTTAGAGAATTTTGCAGTACGTCCAACCGGCCTCATAACCGCAGGCCAGTCCTGGACCTCCACATCCATCTTCTTCACCTGTGGGATCGTCTGAGACCAGCTACCTGGACAGCTGATGAAACTGAGGAGTATTTCTGTCTGTAATAAAGGCCTTTTGTGGGGAAAAACTCATTCTGATTGGCTGGGCCTGGCTCCCCAGTGGGTGAGCCTGGCTCCCAAGTGGGTGGGCCTATGCCCTCCCAACCCCATGGCTGTGCCCCTGTCCAATCATGTGAAATCCATAGATTAGGGCCTAATGAATTTATTTCAATTGATTAATTTCCTTATATGAACTGTAACTCAGTAAAATCGTTGAAATTGTTGGATGTTGCGTTTCTATTTTTGTTCAGTATATTTCCACCCTTCCCATCTGAGGGAAATTGCCCATTCTTGTGCAACAGTTTGAAAGTAGCAGAATGCTGACTTTAATAAGATCGAAATTGCAAACAAACAGGGGTTTGACACTAGTGCCGCCTTTACACCAGCCAAAAATAGAGCCCTGAATGTCATAATGCTCAGTGTTTGAGAATGAGTTACTTAAATCTCTATGGGTGCCCGATACTGCCCCTCATCCATGATTCTCTGCTGGGCGTGCAATATCAAGTGAGCCTAGTGTGGTCTCAATGAAAGGATCCATAGCCTATACTATAGGCTACAGGCCTAGGCTATGCGAAGAGCATGCTCGGAAAAGCACAGAGCAAAGTTATATTTCTAAGAAAATGTACTTCCTTCCCTTAGTTTTTGTGCTGCTGGGATGGTGTATATAAAACTAGGCTACACTACATTACACACTGCAATGGATAGGCTATCAGAAATCATGAGCCCTGGCCAAAAAAGGCAATATTTGTGTGTGAGGACTAGGCCTACCTGTTCAGTTAGAGAGGGAGAGGGTGAAGATGAGGAGGAGGAGCGGAGGTAAGGTTGCTACTGCTATAATTGATTTTACTAAAAACAATATGTTTTGTTGCCCATAATGAAGCTATTTATCAGAGTTATTGACCTCACAATAAGCCATAATTGACTAATTTACATAACTTAAATTACTTTGAAGTGGCAGATGCAGAGAATGAAAGCGTATGGGTGCTGAAAATAGACTAATTCGAGAAGTCCTAATTCATTTAACCAGTCTTCATTTTAATTTGACTTTAGGCTACTAACAACAAGAGGGCTTTGTGTTGGAGCCTATTTCTTCCTATTCAAGAAATAAGAGGTAGGGCTACCTGTTTGACAGTCTACATTATAGTCTACTATCCATAGATTTTGTTAGCAAATTTCTTCAGTCACCATGCACTCCTTAAATATCTCAGTGTCAGTGAGTGAGGGGTGGCTTGGTGTGTTAAGTTAAAACCAGGGCTAGAATCGAGGGGAGGCGTGAGGGTATGTGAGGGTATGTGAGGGTATGTGAGGGTGTGTGAGGGTATGTGAGGGTATGTGAGGGTATTGTGGCTTTTGTTAAAGAAAATGGCTAAAAGCATAGGCCTACCCCTAGTTAGCTTAAAATTTTGAAAAAAATGTAATGGACCTGATTACATAAAGAGATTTATAACAACGCTTTAGTCCGCAATGCTTTATGCTAGAAGAAACAAGCTGTAAAATGCCGGGGAAAGACGTGACTCCGATGCATATAGCCTTTCTTTGGTTTGTCTCTAAGACATTAAGAGGCTGCGCTACAACCTTATATAGCCGAGGAGACAAAGAATGTACTTTGCTTGGGAAGTGAGTTTGTCACTTTCAACTGATCAACATTTCAACAGGCTATTAACCAACATACCAACTCTTAATCAGTCAGGAGCAAGCCAGGTAGCCTACAAAGGAACGGAAATGAATTATTTAGGACATATTATTATTATTTCAAGGCTATAGCCTGCCATTTAAGAAATTAATTGTGAAGCATTTGTGACACACTACAGGCTTGAAGGAGTGCTCAGCATTTCAACAACACATCACCAACAACACTTCAACAACATGCCTATACATTTTTCATTTAGGCTGTATAAAATGAAATTAAAAAAAATTATTACTTCGAATTAAATAATAACTAAACGAAAAAGGCCTTTTTAGGCTAAACCTTTGAATTCATTTTTAGAGACAGTCTTTGGTTTGAGGATCATGTGGTGAGATATGCATGCCTAGTTTGTTAATTTAGCCTAGCAGATGCTCTTATATTCCCATGCACTAATCAGTCAACACAAATCTATTTTGTAACAACAACATCATGGAATAAAATAGAATAAATTAGAAAATGATAGTTTCCCGAATGGAAAAAAGTTACAAGTGCATATAGGCCTACCTGATGATATGTGTTAAAAAATGAATGGCTTTTTCTCAAATGAATTGATGATCAGATACTTCAGTTGTAACTGGTTCTGTTGCGCTCAATTTTGACAGTTGATAGACAACTTTAGCACTGTTCCAAACTTAGACTATCCTATTTTTTAACAATAGCCTGTATAGAAATCAAAACCTCTCTGGTGCTGCAGCATGCACTCATTTGTTGTCATGCTCTGTTGTGGTATTAAAATATTCTACTTGTCGCCAATGATGTAAAATGATGTAGAATTGCATGAAATGCATTTATAAAAGGCTATTTTTTCTCGGACCGCAAGTAAGATGATAGATTTATGCAGTGCTTTTATTATAATGGAGATCTTTTCACCCCTACCCTTGTCTGCAGTGGAATGTGAATCCACAACCTTATGGCTACTTTGCCATGTAATGCTTATAAAAAAACAAAGAACAGTTTCTAAAAGGCTCTGGTTTGTCCTAGGAGTGAGGGTAAACAGTGCTATCCACTTTATGTTTTAATTATTATTTTGGATATATGGAAGGGTCACTTGTTTTTTTTCAAGCCTTCAGGGAGGGTAGAGTAAAAAATATGTATATTTTACTGAATGGAGGGCCATCCATTTTCATTTCAGAGAGGTCCGATTTTCTCCAGGTCTCCCTCATTATAAATAACGTACGGTCCGGGGGTGCAGAAAAAAATATATTTTTGCCCTCAGAAGCTATATCGGTCCGATAAAACAGCACTATTAAATGTCCAGTGCACTACTTTTGCCTCCAATAAGTATTTGTAAGAATATGACAGTTCTTTAAACATCATACATGTACAACTAGACAACCTGGTTTCTGCATCTTAGAAAATGTCAGTACCCTTACATAGATGGATATATTTTGCCAATACTGTTTTGTCAATATGTAGGCCTATAATAGCTGGAAATACACTTTATTTTCCAGGTGGGAATAGGTCTTTAGTATTTGATACCACTTACTTTAAGCTTTTCAAATAAGGTTCCAAGTTTATTGCAACTGGTACATAAATGCTTGCTATGGCTGGTTAGGTCTAGTCTATGAGACCAGGCTGTGCTATAATGTATCCTCAAATAGTTACATTTGTTACTGTAATCGGAAGAAATTATACTTTTTGATACATTTAACCATATCAATGCAACTTTGTTGCATTTTTTTGGTTGGGGGATTAGGGGCGTGTCGTTCCATCATTTCGGTTTGATTGGTTTAAATATTTTGTCATAACATACCCGCCCCTCTTCCCCAGAACTAGGAGAAAGGGGAAGTAGTCTGACAATAATTAGCCAGCAGAAATACTTTTTAGGTCACGAGAAAATAGCTATGAAGTTAATAAATAGGTGTAGTGTATAGGTTTAGTATAAGTTACCTTTAAAAATCCTACATTTCCCACAGGATATTTTAACAATTTTCGAGGTCGCCTTCTAAACTTGGTGAGTGTCAAAGAAATCTAGCGTGTTAACGAGCTGACGTTAGCTTGCTTGCTAAACTAGCTCGCTAGCTAGCAAGCCAGCTGCGAGTTTGCTAATCGCTCGTCCCTTTAATCTGTGTATTAACCTATATTACAGTGACATCTAGCTTGCTAACGTTAGCAAACTTGACTGTTAGCTTGCAAGATAGATAGCTAACTAACTAGCAACTCTCTGAACATTGTATTTTACTAATGTGTTACCGTGGTTATATCAACTTGATTCAGATTAATGTACCTAGCCATATTAGCTAGCTAGCCAAGATGAGAACTTGACTTGTTAACCTTAGCCAGCTAGCTGTCAGTGTCGTATAGGTTAAGGCACAATGTCAGCAAACTAAGCTATCCATCCAAAAGAAGAGTAGCTAGCTAGCTAACCAAAATCAGCTCAAGCTAATCCTCAACAAACCCATTGCCACGGTCTATTGAGTGACACACCGGATATTACTTTGGAAAAGCACCAATGACCCATATAATAGTTTCCCTGTGGCTATGGGTGTGAACTAGCCCAGTAACGTTACAGATAGACACCTAGCTACCTACCTAACCTGCATTCTAACTCAATACCTACCTGCATTCGATTTGACCCAGTTGATTGCTAGGATCTGATCATTCTGTTTTCTATTATCTGACCACCAGTTATGTAACTGACAATGTGGCCTACAGGGATGCATAGTTACGGGATGAGCAAATATGCCATTGTCAGTATAGGAATTGATCAGTTAGTTACCATGGAGTTCTGTAAAGTGTGTAACAACATCACTTAAAATGTGAATCTTTCAGTGAAGGAAAAGGCCAAGTCGCAGAACTGTTGATGTCATGATCATCTCAGTCAGACCTGTAGTTTCATAATATCAAAGCAGTGTATTGATGTAATAGCTCATCATTCGTCTGTTATCAATTTTATCCGAAGGGAAAGCGGTGCCTTACTTCCACTCTACAGCCAGACTCATCTCCTTGTCACCATGCCGTTCCCCTTCGGGAAGTCTCAGAAGAACCCAGCGGAGATTGTGAAGAGTCTGAAGGAGAACGTGGCTTACTTGGAAAAGCTGGATGCGGCAGAAAGCAAAAAATGTGAAAAGGTCAGGTGATACCTGTGGACTGCTGTTTTGAGAGCACACTAGAAATTGTCTGTGGGCATTTGTTGGTTAAAGTTGGTCTTTCACATAGAAGCATCCAGACTGCAACATCATATAGCAATGTTGGGAGAATCATTGGATGCTTCCGAAATGGCACCCTAATCCCTACATAGTGCGCTACCTTTGACCAGAGACCTATATGGGTTCTGGTTAAAAGTAATTCACTATAGTATAGGGAATAGGGTGCCATTTCAGACGCAGCCCTTGATTAACTAAGCGCTGTTCCCTCATATCTTCTTGTCTCCAGGTTGCAGAGGAGGTGTCTAAGAACCTGTCATCTCTGAAAGAGGTGCTCTGTGGTTCAGGGGACAAGGAGCCCCAAACGGAGGCTGTGGCCCAACTGGCCCAGGAGCTGTACAACACCAACCTCCTCATTGCTCTCATTTCAAACCTGCAGAGGATTGATTTTGAGGTGGGGAAATGTTCTAGCCATTAGCTTTGTACGGGGGGTGAAATTGATTCTTCATACTAGAGTAGTTCATAGTGGATAGTTCAAATCAATACAGAAGAGGGAGGAGCATAAACACGATGTGATCACACATCACACACCACTGTTTGATTGAAGTGTTTGAGAGGTCCGCACACACAATATTTCTGCTCCACAGTGCTTTAGTCCTACACCCAAATGCAGAGGGACTTGGGGAGCCACGGTATTTTGTGTGTGGGCCTTTCATTCCTTTATCAGTGTTTTTTTGGATGTGCATATCACCCTCCTTCATTGATTGTAATGTTTCTCATTGTTGTCCTCCAGGGAAAGAAGGATGTGGTCCATCTGTTCAGCAACATTGTGCGGCGCCAGATTGGCACCCGTACGCCCACGGTTGAGTATATCTCCTCACACCCACAGATCCTCTTCATGCTGCTGAAAGGGTGAGTCTCAAAGCTGCCCATCTGTTAGATCAGTTAGATAAGCAAGAAGCAAGGATTTATATATTTTATTTAGGTATGTTCCCGTTAAGTTGTAGGCGCTTAACTCACCTGTTTGTTCATTTACAGACCCCCATACATACATCCACAACATATACTATATGAATAATTCTTCATCACCATCAAAACACACCCACATATTAATATTGAGTTCTAGTGGCATGAATCCCAACTTTGCAGGTATGAGAGTGCGGAGGTGGCTCTGAACTGTGGGGTGATGTTAAGGGAGAGCCTGCGTCATGAGCCCCTGGCACGCACAATTCTCTTCTCGGAGGACTTCTACTGCTTCTTCCGCTATGTAGAGTTCTCCACCTTCGACATCGCCTCAGACGCTTTCGCTTCATTCAAGGTAAACGACTGCTTTTCTCATGGCTTTATGTCCTGTGTGCTAAGCCTTGTCCGAGCCAGAACGGCCCATAGGGCAGGAGGTGCATCTCCTGTTTCTGTAGTGTGAGGCAGCTTGATGTACTGTGAAGTACATCCCCTGTACAGGACGCTAGTGTGCGTAGTATGTCATGTTATTTCTATGTTATGTAATATCCTGTTCTTTTCTCTCAAATGTGTTGCTAGGATCTTCTCACGAGACACAAGATTATGTGTGCAGATTTTCTGGAGACCAATTATGACCGGGTGTTTACAGAATATGAGAAGCTACTGCATTCTGAGAATTATGTCACCAAACGGCAGTCCTTAAAGGTACTTTCTGTTATCACTGTGCCACCAAACCCAACATTTAAAGTTTGTTTTGACCTCTCACGTGAATCATTGATGATGTTCTTCTGTAACAGAAATACAGTTACATTACAGCCTTATTCTAAAATGGATTAAATCGTTTTCCCCCCTCATCAATCTACACACAATAATGACAAAGCAAAAACAGGTTTTTACATAAGTATTCAGACCCTTTACTCAATACTTTGTGGAAGAATCTTTGGCAGTGATTACAGCCTCGATTCTTCTTGCGTATGAAGCTACAAGCTTGGCACACCTGTATTTGGTGAGTTTATCCCGTTCTTCTCTGCAGATCCTCTCAAGCTCTGTCAGGTTGGATGGGGAGCATCGCTGCACAGCTATTTCTAGGTCTCTCCAGAGATGTTAGATCGAGTTCAAGTCTGGGCTCTGGCTGGGCCACTCAAGGACATTCAGAGACTTGTCCCGAAGCCACTACTGCGTTGTCTTGGCTGTGTGCTTAGGGTCGTTGTCCTGTTGGAAGGTGAACCTTCGCCCCAGTCTGAGGTCCTGAGCGCTCTGGAGCAGGTTTTCGTCAAGGATCTCACTGTGCTTTGCTCCGTTCATCTTTGCCTCGATCCTGACTAGTCTCCCAGTCCTTGCCGCTGAAAAACATCCCCACAGCATGATGCTGCCACCACCATGCTTCACCGTAGGGATGGTGCCAGGTTTCCTCCAGATGTGACGCTTGGCATTCAGGCCAAATAGTTAAATCTTGGTTTCATCAGACCAGAGAAGCTTGTTTCTCATGGTCTGAGAGTCCTTTAGGTGCCTTTTGGCAAACTCCAAGCGGGCTGTCATGTGCCTTTTACTGAGGAGTGGCTTCCGTCTGGCCTCTCTATCATAAAGGCATGATTGGTGGAGTGCTGCAGAGATGGTTGTCCTTCTGGAAAGTTCTCCCATCTCCACAGAGGAACTCTGGAGCTCTGTCAGACTGACCATCAGGTTCTTGGTCACCTCCCTGACCAAGGCCCTTCTCCCCCGATTGCTCAGTTTGGCCGGGTGGCCAGCTCCAGGAAGAGTCTTGTTCGTTCCAAACTTCTTCCGTTTAAGAATGATGGAGGCCACTGTGTTCTTGGGAACCTTCAATGCTGCAGAAATGTTTTGGTACCCTTCCCCATATCTGTGCCTCGACACAATCCTGTCTCAGAGCTGTATGGACAATTCCTTCAACCTCATTGCTTGGTTTTTGCTCTGACATGCACTGTCAACTGTGGGACATTATAAAGAGGTGTGTGCCTTTCCAAATCATGTCCAATCAATTGAATTTACCACAGGTGGATTCCAATCAAGTTATAGAAACATCTCAAGGATGATCAATGGAAACAGGATGCACATGAGCTCAATTTCGAGTCTCATAGCAAAGGGTTTGAATACCAAATAAGGTATATATTTATTAATTTTTATACATTTGCAAACATTTCTAAAAACCTGTTTTCACTTTATCATTATGGGGTATTGTGTGTAGATTGATGAAGGAAAACATGTATTTAATCAATTTTAGAATGAGGCTGTAACGTAAGAAAATGTGGGGAAAGTGAAGGGGTCTGAATACTTTCCGAGTGCGCCGTATCTTCCTAACTTATCCTAAAAACAATGATGACCCTTTTTCTATTACTAACCAAAGTGTTTTGCAGCTCCTGGGAGAGCTTCTTCTGGACAGACACAACTTCACTGTGATGACCAAGTACATCAGCCGGGCTGAGAACTTGAAGCTGATGATGAACATGCTGAGAGACAACAGCCGCAACATTCAGTTCGAGGCCTTCCACGTATTCAAGGTGTGTAGACATGTTTGAGGCCATCCACGTCTTCAAGGTGTGTAGACATGTTGTATTCGTGGAGAGGCCCAGGCTGAGGGTGCAGATTCTGGCCTCATTCTCTGCCTGTCCTACTTTCCACCGTTTTGGGTTACTTGACATAAAATACATATTATTAACATTTACATCCCCTATACAAGGTGTCCAAAGCGTTCCACAGGGATGCTGGCCCATGTTGACTCCAATGCTTCCCACAGTTGTGTCAAGTTGGCTGGAAGTCCTTTGGGTGGTGGACCATTCTTGATACACACGGGAAACTGTTGAGTGTGAAAAACCCGGCAGTGTTGCAGTTCTTGACACAAACCGGTGCGCCTGGCACCCTGTTCAAAGGCACTTAAATATTTAGTCTTGCCCATTCACCCTCTGTATGGCACACATACACAATCCACGTCTCATTTGTCTCAAGGCTTAAAAATCCTTCTTTAACCAGCCTCCTCCCATTCATCTACACTGATTTGAAGTGGATTTATGAAGTGACAATAGTAAGGGATCATAGCTTTCACCTGGATTCACCTGGTCAGTCTATGTTATGGAAAGAGCTGGTGTTCCTAATGTTTTGTACACTCAGTGTATACTAAGGTACATTAACCAGGTAGTGTATACTACGGTACATTAACCAGGTGACCAACTACAATAGATTGTCACGCTGTAGCACCATTAAATTCAATAGATCTTTATTGTCCCTGAAGCATCAAAATAATTATAGGTACGTAAAACCTAACCCTGATCTGTCCTGTCTGGTCCTAGGTGTTTGTGGCCAACCCCAACAAGACCCAGCCGGTGCTGGACATCCTGCTGAAGAACCAGACCAAGTTGGTGGACTTCTTGAGCCACTTCCAGACAGACCGCTCCGAGGACGAGCAGTTCTGCGACGAGAAGAATTACCTGATCAAGCAGATCCGCGACCTGAAGAGGCCCACACCACCAGAGGAGGCATGAGGGGACAGGCAGGGGGACACCACCAGAGGAGGCATGAGGGGACAGGCAGGGGGACACCACCAGAGGAGGCATGAGGGGACAGGCAGGGGGACACCACCAGAGGAGGCATGAGGGGACAGGCAGGGGACACCACCAGAGGAGGCATGAGGGGACAGGCAGGAGGACACCACCAGAGGAGGCATGAGGGGACAGGCAGGGGGACACCACCAGAGGAGGCAGGAGGACACCACCAGAGGAGGCATGAGGGGACAGGCAGGAGGACACCACCAGAGGAGGCATGAGGGGACAGGCAGGGGGACACCACCAGAGGAGGCATGAGGGGACCGGCAGGGGGACACCACCAGAGGAGGCATGAGGGGACAGGCAGGGGAACACCACCAGAGGAGGCATGAGGGGACAGGCAGGGGGACACCACCAAAGCACAGGTAGTGGTGATGCTGGTGATGTTGGTTGGGGCCTTGGAGCATTCGGAGAAAGAATGATAGTGCGAGAGAGGCATGCTTGACTAGAATCCATTACTCTGCCCTTCAAACATAGGAACAATATACTTTACAAAGTCCCCCCTCATTCCTTTTAAGTTTTCTAATGCTCATGTGGGAATGGAGGTGATTTTGAGGCGCACGCAACAAGAGTGACCCGAGAACTGTTAGTTAAACCATAGAGCTATTTCAGCCAATAGGTATGAAATAAATGCACTTAGTCAGGTGATGGTATATTGAACCTTAAACACACCGTTAGCCTCTTTTAATAAGCACAGTAGCACACCTGAGCCATTTCCTGGGAAACCAGGATAAGTGGTCAACATAAAACCGAATACTCTCTCCCTGACACAGGCACAGACTCTCCCCAACACAGACTCCCCAAACCTTACAGGAACTTTTAAATGGATTTGTAAGCTTTTAAAGACAGATGTCCTATATGATCGTTTAGGAATTAGAATATACAAATAAAGATATTATTTTGCTGGGGTTGTTCAGTTAACATTTATTTTGTAGCTGTCTTGTTTCTGACACCATACTTAACTAATTCCATTATATCTTGGTTTATTGCTTATCTTGGGATTGACTCTTGGGTCTGAGTAGGTAATTGTAGTCTTTAGTTGATAACACGGTAATTATCTTCAGTCCAGCTCCTAACGACATACAAAGTGACAATGGACGGCTCAAAGACGTGAGTCCGCAGCAACTGTTATCCTAATAGGAGCCATCCAACAGAGATTACAGTAAAAAACTATGTGAAAACTTAAATCAATTAGATGTTAGTAGGGCCCAGGCTAGTGGACTATAATAGAACCTAAAGATGGTTTTAGTAGGGCCCAGGCTAGTGGACTATAATAGAACCTAAAGATGGTTTTAGTAGGGCCCAGGCTAGTGGACTATAATATAACCTAAATATGGTTTTAGTAGGGCCCAGGCTAGGCTGCAGGGTTACCTTAGGCAGCCATCCATTCTTTAGTCTGATTGATCCCAATGATAGCACTCACTCTTTCCCTGGCACAGACGCTCGCTAGTTTTCATGTGCAGTTAGGAACTGGTGTAAGTTAGGAAGGTGTTTTTTCTTTTAGAAATGATCACTAAATAATATTAAGATGAGATGTACCCTCCAACCATATTGCTAACACATAGTATCTATGGGACAAGAGTAATACAACACAAAAGTTACACTGTACTGTTTAAGAGGAGCCGGATCTGCCCAGTCCTGATACTCTAGTAGACATTGGCCTACCGTGAGCTGCATGCTGCCTCTCAGGCCTTCTCTCAGGCAGCCAGACGCACTGGTCAGGAAGCCACAGAATGCACATAATGACCTGCATTGTCAAATGAGCCAATTGGGATTATGTATGTTGTATCCATTGCACCTAATTGGCCACATTCCTCAATTCTCTACTCATGGTTAGGACCTATCAATACCTCAATCAATAATTACATTGTATGTTGTCCAGATGAATTACAAAATGGGATTATCATGAAATAACAGCATTTTGCCTTACCTGGTGTCACTTAAATTGCATAATAACAGATTACAAAAAAAGATGGTGTCTGTTTGCACAATTTTCTAGTATATACCTCATGGGGTTTTGAGTTCACAAGGGCTGTGTTCTCTACTTTCCTTGACAATATATTTTATTTGATATTTTGGATAAAGAGCAGTGGTTTCTATTATACATGCTAAATAAATCAATGTTTTTGTTTTAACTTCAACAGGGAGTGGGATCTGGTTTTCTTTTAGGGGAAAACCAGACTTTTCAACTAAATGTATTCGTTGGGTGCCTCAAATGTCAATTCATATTGAATAAGAGGATTGGCCCCACAAAAGTATGAATGTTGCCTTACTTTCAGAATTGTAATTTGATTGTGAAGACCATGTATGTGGAGGTATAAACCTCTCAATCTTCTTAATCAAAGTTAATAAAGGGGGCAGTGCTTGACTTGACTGAGAGAGTTGCCAGTACTGTTTACATTTAGGTGCAGGAGCTCCACAATACTTTTGAGCTAATATTCTATATGAGGAACAGGAGCTCAAGCAGTAGAAAAATGGAGGTGCTGGTACTCAGCTCTGGTGAGCTCCTACTCAAAGTCGAGGACTGATGAGGGAGAAAATAATGAATTTCAAGTCCCAAACTACGGCAATTTCTCAGGCACAGATTAAATCAATAAATGATTAACTACAAATGTGAAAGAACTGCAAATGTGATTTAATGAATATAGATAAAACTTGAATGGAATACATATTAACTATTCCAGGACTTTTTACTAAAAGTGCAGTTTAGTCTGGAAGTACTGTAGGCTTAATCTCATTCATTGTAATCAGACTATTATTTATTGGAATTCCAGATCACCTGTGTTGTGGTAAACCAACCATTTAATCAGTGTTTGATCAAAACTTTAAACTGAATAATTTATTGGAGGAAATAAAATATAAAGCAAAAAAATTCTGATCATTTTCAGACTTGTGATTATTTGGCTAGTATAATAACTCAATGACAAAATAAAAATATCAAGATTTCTCAAGGCTAAATTATTTTTGGGTGATTCAGAATTCAAACTGTAAAATGTATGTTGTGCTTTACTTTTTCACTCTGTTGCCTTCCTATTTTCCCATAGGCTTTGTGTTTCTGATTATTTTCTTTATTTACTGTGGGAGAGGATTAAATGTGTACATAGCTTTATTTTAAAAGGTGAAAGTGTGGAAGCATATATACAAATAAAATTTTAAGACACCACATTGTTTTTGTTTTTTATTACAGTAAGGACAATCCAGCATACAGTATTTCCACCAATATGTCATTGGAGAGGCTACAAACAGCATTTTTGCAGAATGTTTTTGTGAGTTTGTTAAAAACGGGACAAAAAAGTGTCTAGCAACTCTTTGCTAAATGTGTGCAATCTTCTCTGTCAGTGTATGTGTTGTGCCCTGTGATGGGTTATTGAAGTGCCTGCGCAGGAATTCCAAGGCAGTGTAGCTGCGTGTGTGGCTCTCCTTCTCCAGCTTCAGCTGAGTCTTGGTCTCCTCCAGGTCTCTCTGCAGCCTCTGTAGAGCTATATCATGCTCCAACCGCGAGACCTCCTCCTGCCTCTGTACCTCAATCGTCAGCTGCTTTCCAAGCCTCTCGATATCCAACGCCAAGGTCTCATTCTCCCTCCTGACTTCCTGCACTTCTTTTGACACTTTTTTCAGTTTCTCACGCAGCCTCATCTTCTCCTCCGTGATGTCTTTGGCCTGGGTTGCTTGTGCCTGAAGCTGGACAGCCATCTTGTGTCCCTCTGCCTGCAGTGCGTCCACATGCAGGGCCCTCCGTGCAGCCTCCTGCCTGGCCAGGCCCAGCTGCTCCTCCCGCTCCTCCAGCAGACCCTGCAGACACTTCCTCTCCTTCCCCTGCATCTGGGCCTCCGCCATTGCTTCACTCAGCTTAGCCCTCATCCTGCATCTGTCCTCCTCCACCTCATGGATAGCCTTCCGCAGGACCCCAATGTCCTGGATGTTCCAGATACACCTACTTCTCTCCACCTCTCCGTCCCAGCCACGGTCTCCCCCTTGATTCCTGTGGCCCTCATGCTCAGACCTCAACTCCCCTATCTCCTTCTGCAAGTTGTCCTTGATGATCTTCTGGAATGGCGCTTCCTTTCTCCTCTGCGCCTCTTTGTGTTGTACTATCTGTAGAGTAGTCTTGTAGATGTCCTGCCTACGGAGTCTCCTCTGAGAGGATAATGATGATGATGGCTCTGTTACCTTGACGGCTCCAGCCTTCCCGGACACACAGATATTGTTCTCCCCCACCAGAGTCAACAGGGAGAAGTGAGGAGGAAACAGTGTCTCCACCCAGTGACAGTCCTCTGATTCAGAATCAAATTTCGGTGAGTTGTCTCCCCTCTCTTTCTCAACCATGGTCTCTAATAAGGGTTGAAAGATAAAATGTTAATATCATTGGTTAACTTTATATAACTTTCATGAATAAGCTGCATGTGTCTAAGACAATTTTCCTGTTGGGGACATTAAAGTTCATCCTATCCTATTAGAAATGCTTTAAATTATTATAAATGTTTTAAATCCTTATGAATGTGTGATACTTAAAATGTTTATAAATGTTTACAAATTAATGAAATAGATTTTAAATAGGCCTACTCCTATATTAATAATAAACTGTGTAGCCTACATTGTTTTAAATAGTTTATCCATGCTTATTTATTCATGAAAAATATAACATTGTTAATCGCATGTTTAATAGTGATATATATATTATGGTTGTATATCTTCCTTTCTTTTTGGATTAAATAGGAATAGCCTATTTTTTGGGATACATTTAAAACCGCTGCCATTAGCTACAAGGTTGGCTAAAAAGCCTACATGTTCATCTAAATTGACAAAGAACTAGTTTAGCATGCTTAGTTATAATTATTTTTAATTGAAACAATTAAAAGTGCTAGTACCTTTATGTATTGAAATCTAGAGGAATGATTGCGTTAGTTTATTGCTTCGCTAGTGCTGTGGCTGTAGCTAGCTACTAGGCAACTTCCTTGACTACATTGTGACCAAAGGATTATGTTTCAGGAAGTAAAGCTGAGGGCGGGAATTTTCGAACTGAAGCCAGATATACTGTATATAATGAGGAGATGGTCTAGTCCCAGTCTTAACAACGAGAGTCGTCCCAAAGACGGGAAGGCCGGCGGTTTGCATATCGGTCTGCTTATTGCTGTGTTCAGATTTATGACAGGAGTGGACCCTTTCGCTTCGCCTCTTCCTCTCTGCTGAAGTTTAGCGAGCGCCGGTTGGATCAAAACCGACGAGAAAAAAAAAGTCTCACGAGAATAAATCATGTTTCGCTGTGATGACCATAGAATACCATCACATTTAAACAGTCCTACATGTGCATTATATTAATTAAATAGAACACCAATTTGAACAGTGATAATATTCATCATATTTAACCTATTGCCTATCATAAGTTTCCTTTCATTTAATTGAATATCTAAAGGAAATGTTTTTTATGCTGTTTCCTCTTTGTTTTAACCCGTCTAGTGAGTTTATTCGATAATTCGTAAATTACATTATTTCGAAAAATAACTCTACTACTCTACTGATCTCAGTATCTTTTGATAATAAAGAATATAAGTAATTTAACTTTATATATTTTGGATTGGACTTTAATAGCCTACCTGGGTTATTGTACATTACCAAAAATAATCTTAATAACCTATTTCGATCCACTCAAGGTGCTGAATGAGAATAGACGCACACATCCAGGAAGCTGTTCTTTTTTTGACACACTCCTGGTGAATGTGAGGTTGTTGACTAGGGCCATACAATAGACAAGGTATGCCATGCTCCTCCACCAGACGACACGTTTCAATCTTGCTTGCTTGAACCATGGACATGCTATATATAGAGACTGTAAGTCTCCACTGAATTATTTGGTTGTGAAAGCTGTTTTGCAAAATTTCACAATTTCTGCATCTTCGAAATATTTCAGTGCTTGTCTTTTTCATTATTGGAGTAAAGGTAGCTTCAATGTGAATTCCTTTGTACCCACCTCTGTTGTTATGTTTACATATTTTACTGACTTTTGCTGAACTAACCCAAAAGTTTAGAGAGACAATTGAAATCATCCCAATCCACTGATTATAATAGCCTATTTATGTGTATATATACACTTTCCATCATTCTTAATCATACTTAGTAATAAGATCTAAGCTGTAGTCTTATAATAGATCAAACTACTGATTTATTGGAAAGAAAAACAAAGATCAAACAATAGGAACCAATATGCAGAAACGTGCCAAAGTGATAAACTATTTCGCTAAAGGTATGTCTTGTAGATTCATTCATTTAATTCGAATATGGATATGTGATCAACAACTTATAATTTAAACATTCAAAGGACCAATAGGCTACTTTGAGAATCCTTAAATAAAAGCGAGGGATATATCTACAACCTTATAGAGGGCAAACAACTTACCTAACAAATTCGTTTTGAATGACACAACCATTGATGTATACAGTGATATAACATTCTTAAATGTTATTAAGTTAAATACATCTATATTAGCCAATCTACTACGTATCTATTAAGATGATAAAGCTACTTTTTAAATGTGTTTCTCCTTAAACAGCATAGGCCCCTACTTAATCAATAAGAATGTGTTGAGTCTGGCTGGCTAGTCTTGCAAGTGGGTTAAAGTTCAATGGGACAGTACCTTCACAATGAAATCAAATACAACATTCGAGTTGTTGGTCAATCAGTGAAACATTATCTTGAAGCATTTCCTGACAGATTTAAGAGATAACAGGCCAATAACTTGTGAGAAAAAATATGCACTTTAACAATAGCCCCTAACTCAAAGATTACATACAACAACACGCGGGAATGTTGAGTTTAGAGTGTTCTTTGAGGCCGCTGATAATTGCGCTTCTTTAGACCGGTTTGGTGTGGGGGTAGGGTTTACAGGGGTTACAGGTCACACTCTTTTACCATAGGATTTAATGGAGGGCAGAGCGAGATGGACAATGAAACAAGTTTATTTACATTTTGAGGTAAACATTTGATTTTCATAGTTAGTGTTTGAACATTTTCAAATAGTCTGCTAAATATCTGTGTATATTTAGGACATATAGGCCTACACAAGATAATGTATCGTCTGAACTAATTTCCCCACCCCCAAGCAGAAAAAAACCCCTGCAAAATAGATGCTCATACAATTTCATGCATGGCAAACCTTTTTGTTGTCATTTTAGCAGAGCCAGAATGGCTGAAGTTGAAAATACTACATCTGCGTGGCAAGGTACATTATACTTATAAGAACACTCGCTTATGTTGAGAATAGTTGTTGCTTCTGTTTTCAAATGCGCCACCACAATTCACAGGCTGACAAATGAGGTATGCGTCTCATCTTCCGTTATTTACTTGGTAAGTATTCCTTAGAGGACACATCTTTTATATGAAAATGCATAGAAATTGTGTTTTAACTTCATGTTTTATCTGGCAAGTTATTAGTGTAATATCTAGCTTATTCCATATGGTGTCTGTAGATATTTCATTGTCTAATTAGAAGTTATTTTTTTTTTCGTTTATAAATATTTTTAGAAGGCTATTTCATGCTAGTCTAAAGCTTTTTCTTTAGAATATATACAATAACTTCAAATTAAAGTAATTAATCAAGATTAACACATTCAATATATTATAATATTTTTAAAATATTAGGTTATTTGTAAACACAGATCACTGCGCGCAACTTTGCTTTTGTAAAGAAAAACAACAAGGTTGTTTTGGGATCAAATTGTAGGCTACTGTTATTTAAACTGCAATTAATAAATAAAATAATTAATTAGACTTGAGTTAATTATGCAATTGTGACTAATAGCGGATGTGGGTCCCATGCTGGAAGGGTTTTTGTTGGGGAGTGAGGACTCGAGAAAGGCCCATCACATGACGATAAGTTCGCGCCTCTTTCGTAAAAGTCTCCGACCAGTAAAGATTCAAAACAACTTAAAGGTAATACGAACAATCAAGATTCTTTATGTTTATTAACTAATTTAACAAATCAAAATGGCCTTTAGGCAATGTAGGGATGGTTTTATTCAATCTTGAATAAAAGTTTGAAACCCTTTTGCGCACGATGGTCACGCTTTGTGTGCTGGCAGACTAGCTTAGCAAACCACAAGTAGAGATTGCTCTATGTTCTACATAATATATGAGTCATTTAAACGTTTTTTTTTTTATCATAGAATGTAAAAAAGTGTAAAGCTGATCGGTCAAACAAACACCCTATACAGTGCGCAATAAATCGGAAGTAACCAAAACTGGACGGATAAAAGGTTAGCCACAGGTTGCTACGGCTAATTCGATAGCGCAGGAATGTGGACATACATGCTCACACTAACATATTAAATGACTAAACAAGCCACCTGTTGTATCATTCATCAATTTATAGTAGAAACTAGCACATTGATATTTCAATTTAGATTCCAAGTCACCGTTTGGAAAGGTTGTAGGCTAATGAAGCCCCTTACACAAGCGAAATGTTATGGCAACTTTAGGCTATGGATATAATGCTTTATACATGGGTTAGGTAAAGGTACTACGAAAATCAGTCAGTAAGGTAAAGGCAGGTAACAGGTATGTATCGAATTGATAATGTATTTCACTCTATCGCACAAATGAGTAGGCTAGCCCAGAGTGCATGACAACCAAACAATAAATTCCCTGTTTGAATTTATCATGGCGCCTGCCCTCGCCTCCCTCTCGAAGCGTTATCATGATTGTAAGAACAAATCACAGTTTTAGTTTGGTTCTTAACTTTCTTTTGCCAAATCTTGTATTTGATTTAAATAGATAAACGACCTCAGTTGTTAAGTTCATAATAGCCTAACTAAATAACACGTCTATTTGAAGAAATTCATTTTTACTATTTTGTTGCTTCTTTCAGCCTGCTTATGCTATGATTCTGTAAGAACATTTAAATTGTATTACGTTAAGTGTCTTTGCAATAGCCACACTTTTTGGTGATTTGTTAGATCATCATATTTTTCCATTGAGACTTGTGTTCAGAAGTGGTTCATGTTGATGGTTCTTATAAAATGTGTTATTCTGCTTCTCTTTATAGGTGACCTTCAAATACCATGCTGCTAAAATAGAAGGTAAACTCAGAATTACGCCATCCAATCCTCATCGAACAAAGACTGACTGTTTTCCCAACCCTAATTATTCTGGTTCTCCAGCTAAGGTGCATCTAGTGTAGTTAGTGAAATAGTCTAGTATCAACTGCCCTAGTTGCTCCTTCTGGCTGGAGCACTTGTACCCCAACTCTGGACATTTGGTGACAGCAGTTTCATCTGTTTCCTGTCACTGTTAATTTCTGACCTGTGAGCTAGCATATGTCACAATTTGGAATGAAATGTTGTATTTTGAAAACGTTTTAGTATAAAAAGTAAATACCACTACCTCACTACATGTTATTTTATATTTCTTGTATTAGTCATAACTTATCAGACTTTTTTTGAGAAGTTTGTGTCAGTTTTGTTGCGGTATTCTATGTTCTAGAATCTTCTATGATTCTATGTTGTGTTGTCCTGGCAGTTCCAAAGTGCTCACAGTGCAGGTAGTTTAAATGGACCTACTGCAGTGTGTGCACTTCAAGTATTGCCGGTCACCCTCCCTTTGAAGCTCACCACTGAGACTACCTTGGAGAGATCCATCCATGGCACATCATGGGTTTACTGTGAGTTTTGCAGGTTTGCTTTCAGCTTCTGAAAATTTCCGCTGTGCAAATCCATGCAAAACTCTCTGTACCTGAGAGACTCAACAAAAGGAGAAACCTGTAAAGAATTTCAGTTCCCCTGGGTCCCTTTGTATTGTTTCATATTGTTCAGAAAACTATAATATCCTCATGTTCTCATTCAAGTTGAACACTTTTGCTTTGTTTAAGTATACAGCAGACAATCTGTCAACGCAGCTGTTATCATGAGCTTGGTCTCAGGGATGGCAAGCATGAGGATGTGTTATCTCTGTGGGTTGGGAGAATGGATTTGCTTGGCAAGCAGTTTTTAGCTTGTTGTTTTTTTCTTGCTGTTTTCGGGTAGATGACTTTGCAATTTTAATGATGGCTAAAATCGACGAAAAAATGTGCGGTATCCATCTGTAATCCTCCAAATGTTGTGAGCAACAGCATTGTGCCATTTCTACACTTTGTTCCTTCTCTAAATTAAAAACGATCAACACAACTTCTGAAATAAAATAATGTTGAAGGGATTTTTCTGTAATTGCTTTTCCTTAAAAAATGCAACATCTGTGTAGAAGTTTGTAATTGTGAGTTGCTGTGTCATAGGAGCAGGCTGTAGAAGCTGTGGCTATAGCCAGTTCCCCACTAGATGGCAGCAGGTGCATATGGGGTGCTGCTGTATACTTGAAGAGAAAAGTGGAAAGCAAACTACAGGAGCACTCAGGATTTGACAGAATACTACCATAGTACCTATGAAATAACATAATTACAGTGTAGGTACACATTGTTACATTGTACTTGTACATGTTTGTGGTATGTGTAATTACACTTTGGAAGGCCTATTGTTATATGCGTAAGATTTATAAAGAAGGAAATGTATTATGGCTAAAACCTCATATCACCCTGGCATTATTGTTTCGTGAGTTAATTTGAAATGATGCATGCCAAACATGGTTGGCAATAAAACTACCATGTCAATGGGTATTGGGGACAAACTACCATGTCAATGGGTATTGGGGACAAACTACCATGTCAATGGGTGTTGGGGACACTGAAAGGACTCACATAAGAGTAATTATTCCAGCTGTTAATTAGGCTAAATCCATGTGCTGTAATCCTGCTGTCTTCACACCTTGTAGACAATTTAGGGCTGTTTTCCTGGACACAGATTAAGCCTTTGGCTCTGCACCTTAATGTTTTGAAATATGTAAATGCTTGCTTAAATAATTGTCATTGTTTAATGGATACAATTCGTCGGGAAATTCTAATGGGCTCAACATGGCACTTATTCCATTTTACTATTAGTATTTTTTCAGCATGTATACACATTGGCACACAATTCAGTAAAATGAAAAAGTGTTCTTATGAAGTGCATTCTTGCATGGAGCACCATTTCTGCTTTAACCTTGCATTTTATAAGCCAATAAACAGTTGAGATCCTCAGATCCTCATCAGCTCAGATAGGCTAAATTGTTTTACGTTTATCAATTGAATATACAGTGTGTACTATGTGAGCATTCATAGGATAAAGCCCACGGTGCCGGATTGTGGCGCGTGCTCTGAAGAGCGTTAACGCGCAGTCTTGATTCAGTGCTCATCCATTCTGACGGAGCCAGTTGAGAGCAAGCAGTAAGTAAAGGGGATTAGCAAATTTATCAACACCAATGTCCCGGTTTACTGTAACATTCTAAATAACAACAGCAGATATACCTACGAGTTTCTGGTATAACTGGAATGAGACTGGAACTCTGTGAGGAGAAGACCTTATAACGGCACCATAGGAGGACATGCAGTTTCGCGGCGTCGGTGATCTTTTTGATTGGAAGAGCAGAAGGATGCTTATCAAATAGGGGCCAGGAGCTGCGCTGCTACCAATCCAACACAACATTATGTGTGCGCTGTTCAGTTAGTCAGTGGTCGTTAATCTTGCTGTGGGTTAAGGACTGACTTGGCACTCGGCATTTTACGCAAGGAGCTGCAGTGACGGACTAAGTTTACAAATCGGCTAAATTTTGTGCCGGTGAGCCATGGCCGGTTTTCCGCTGTCTGGCGCGCTCTTTCTGTGCGCGCTGTGCCTGCCGTCCACCCTACCCGGCGGACAGGTACCAGTGTCTCCCAGCTGCCATGAGGTACGCGCGTCATTTCAGGCTCTGCACCCGGGGTCGAAATGGGCAATGGAGATCCCAGTTTCAGGTAACTATAGCAAAACTATTTTTGGTGGCCGGCTCATTACATTATGTTTTACGTATAATTAGATGAAGTTTGATTAGACTATGAAATAGTTTGATGCCTCAGTAGGCATCTCTGAAGTTGCTAGATTTTTAATTAATTCTGTTTTAGTTTGCAATTTCATATTGGCAAATATGCATTCTCCAAATTCCATTGAACTCTTAACGACAGGTGTACTGTGCATCATGGGCAGGGCCGGACCACCGCTATTGTTTATATGTGTATTTCACACTATGTTGAGGTAAACATCGGAATATAATAATTGTATGGATGTCAACCCCAATACATGTTCATGTCATCATCAATAATTAACTGCATTACAGTTAAAAACGACTTTTCACTACCACCACCGATTTCTCTATGCTAGCTATGCTACCACCTTATACGAACGGGAGTTAGCATTTAGCAGTCACTTCTAAACCTGAAAAGGGACTACTTCTAAATGTTATGCAGCGAGAACAGTAAAATATAGTCAAATCGGACTTAAGTAGCAACATTGTGGGCCCTTTTACAATACATAAATCCTGACGGATTTGACGAATATCCACTTTGTTAGATCAGATTTGTTGAATGTGCACCAGTCCTGTGGGATTCTATCCCACGGTCTGCGTTCCATTGACCCCTTTACCTATTAATTAGCCTACTAGAGGGGCTATGTCATAAACCCTCAAAGTTCCAGAATGGGGTGAAAATGGCCGTCGTATTGGTCAGGGAGAAATACAAACCAGTCTAATTGGAATGAATGGCAGTAGAGGCATAATCCTGATTTGATTTATGCAGGAAAATAAAATTAAGGCATGTGACATACCAGAAATTGTGTAATATAATTATTGTCAACATAAAATATTGTCATATCATCATAAATACAGTTTATACGGGATTTATACACATTTTCTATATACATTGCCTCTAAAATATATGTAAACAGACCATAAATGTCTCCATTTTAGTTTTCTTGTAAAGCTGTGAGTGATATTATATGATACAATATCAGTACTTGTTGCATTTACAACTTGTCTAAGTCCTATCATCAACTGATTTTAGCCAGTGCATGGCTGTGGATTGCATTGTTTGAATGGAATGTTGGCATATTGGTAGTCTGAGAACCGGTATCTTTAGCTAACGTTCCACTCCTTGCCACTCCTTGTCATTGCCAAAGGCTCTTTGGCACAAGACATGGAGTAGATTAGCTAAAGAGACTTGTACCCAGGCTAGCATATTGGCAGTTAATTTGAAACATTTATGGGATAATTCCTCTTAAACTGTCTGGCTAACAAACATAAATTCTTCAAATTCATTATTTTACATAATATCTTATCATAGCACTGTAAACTATGGTTGACCAACTCCCTGACCAAAATGGCTGACCTTTATCCCATCATAAGAAGATTCATTTCCATTCTAAAATTATAATTCCTAATTCTATGGTTGTTCCTATGAATCTCTAAATTTAAATGTAGGCTGTAACTCGGGCTCCTCAACAGAAACTCAGATAATGCTTTTCATTCAACACAGAAACAAAGCAATGGTAAAACAGGTCAGTACTGCTCTGTTGAAGGATGACTGATCTAACACGAATCACCTGTAGGTCTTGCATATCCATCACACCTAGTTTGAGCACCACATCCCCCTGTTGAGAGAGAAGAGGAGGGGAGCAGATTGACAGAACTGACAGAGGAGAGGAGAGCATCTCCTTTGGCTCTATAGGGCGCTACTCATCCGTGTTACAGGGGATGGCATAAACATGAACCAGAGTGTTATGGCCCTCAGAACATAACATCTCCTGAAAAGCTGCCTAATGATGCCAAAAGAGGACTTTATAGGGCTCTGGTCAAAAGTAGTGCGCTATATAGGGAATAGGGTGCAATTTAGGACGGAGTCTTCCACTCTTCTTTCTCCCCATTCAAAGCACTTCTCAACAATACAAAAGTACATAGAGTTGACTCTTACATCTAGCTACAGTATCACATGCATCAGCCCACACACTTTTCTAATACAGCCCTCTGGCTCACATTCTCCAACTTTCTCAGCATCCCTCAACCATGTTTTAACCATTTATTTGTGCCAGTGAAGAGCTGTGGTGGAAACATAGGAGCTTTATCGGTTGCCTCTAACTAACCATCTTTATCTGTTGCCTCTAACTAACCATCCAATGAAAATAATATTGTCAGACAGTGCCTTGAGCCAGCAATCTAGCCCAGCCTTTGTTATAGCCCTAAGACCTTGGAAATGTATCTCAAATTAGAAAACCTTTTCCATTGTTACACTGGTTTTGAGCTGTTATGGGCTCAAAGCATGTATGGATTAGACATCCCAAATAGAACCGTATTCTTTATAGTGCACCCATTATAGTGCAGTACTTTTGACCAGAGCCTTATGGTCTATGTGGAAGTATTGCACTGTGTGGAATAAGGTGCCTCACATAGGCCCACATGGGAAAGTTAAGTTTTCAATGAAAATCACGGAAGCGGGGTACAGAAGCAATCTTTCCCCATCAAAAGCAGTTCAGCCAAGCCTGAATTCAATCAATAACGACACACATAGTTTCATTTTTTTGTATTATAACTGGATTATAGCTCCTGTCCAAATGTTGTGAATGATATTCAGTATATTCATGTCATAGTCGCTAGTCAACTCCATTACACTCCAAAGTTATTTCAACTTCAACCAGTGAATGCTAGCGATTGCTAGCTATATGATCTATTCTACCAAATCAAATTAAATTTGATTTGTCACATGCGCCTTACAGTGAAATGCTTACTTACAAGCTCTTAACAAACAATGCAGTTTTAACAAAAATAAGTGTTAAGTAAAAAATAGATAACTAAAAAATAATTAAAGAGCAGCAGTAAAATAACAGTAGCGAGGCTATATACAGGGGGTACCGGTACAGAGTCAATGTGCGGGGGCACAGGTTAGTAGAGGTAATTGAGGTAGTATGTACATGTAGATAGAGTTAAAGTGACTATGCATAGATAATAAACAGAGAGTAGCAGCAGCGTAAAAGAGGGGGTGGGGGGAACAATGCAAATAGTCCGGGTAGCCATTTGATTAGCTGTTCAGGAGTCTTATGGCTGTTAAGAAGCCTTTTTGGACCTAGACTTGGCGCTCCGGTACCGCTTGCCGTGCGGTAGCAGAGGGAACAGTCTATGACTAGCGTGGCTGGAGTCTTTGACCATTTTTTGGGCCTTCCTCTGACACCGCCTGGTATAGAGGTCCTGGATGGCAGGAAGCTTGGCCCCATTGATGTACTGGGCCGTACGCACTACGCTCTGTAGTGCCTTGCGGTCGGAGGCCGAGCAGTTGCCACACCAGGCAGTGATGCAACCAGTCAGGATGCTCTCGATGGTGCAGCTGTATAACTTTTTGACGATCTGAGGACCCATGCCAAATATTTTCAGTCTCCTGAGGGGGAATAGGCTTTGTCATGCCCTCTTCACGACTGTCTTGGTGTGTTTGGACCATGATAGTTTTTTGGTGAAGTGGACACCAAGGAACTTGAAGCTCTCAACCTGCTCCACTACAGCCCCATCGATGACAATGGGGGTGTGCGCGGTCCTCTTTTTCCTGTAGTCCACAATCATCTCCTTTGTCTTGATCACGTTGAGGGAGAGGTTGTTATCCTGGCACCATACAGCCAGGTCTCTGACCTCCTCCCTATAGGCTGTCTCATCGTTGTCGGTGATCAGGCCTACCACTGTTGTGTCGTCGGCAAACTTAATGATGGTGTTGGAGTCGTGCCTGGCCATGCAATCATGGTTGAACGGAGAGTACAGGAGGGGACTGAACACGCACCCCTGAAGGGCCCCCGTGTTGAGGATCAGCGTGGCAGATGTGTTGTTACCTACACTTACCACCTGGGGGCGGCCCGTCAGGAACTCCAGGATCCAGTTGCGGAGGGAGGTGTTTAGTCCCAGTGTCCTTAGCTTAGTGATGAGCTTTGAGGGCACTATGGTGTTGAACGCTGAGCTGTAATCAATGAATAGCATTCTCACGTAGGTGTTCCTTTTGTCCAGGTAGGAAAGGGCAGTGTGGAGTGCAATAGAGATTGCATCATCTGTGGAGCTTTTGGGGCGGTATGCAAATTCTGGTGGGTCTAGGGTTTCTGGGATAATGGTGTTGATGTGAGCCATGACCAGCCTTTCAAAGCACTTCATGGCTACAGACGTGAGCGCTACGGGTCGGTAGTCATTTAGGCAGGTTACCTTACTGTTCTTGGGCACAGTGATTATGGTGGTCTGCTTGAAACATGTTGGTATTACAGACAGTTGGTCAGCGCATGCTCGGAGTAACGTCCTGGTAATCCGTCTGGCCCTGCAGACTTGTGAATGTTGACCTGTTTAAAGGTCTTACTCACATCGGCTACGGAGAGCGTGGTCACACAATCGTCCGGAACAGCTGATGGTCTCATGCATGCTTGAGTGTTGCTTGCCTCGAAGCGAGCATAGAAGTAATTTAGCTCGCCTGGTAGGCTTGTGTCACTGGGCAGCTCGCAGCTGTGCTTCCCTTTGTAGTCTGTAATAGTTTGCAAGCCCTGCCACATCCGACGAGCGTCGGAGCCGGTGTAGTACGATTCAGTCTTAGTCCTGTATTGACTCTTTGCCTGTTTGATGGTTCGTCGGAGGGCACAGTGGGATTTCTTATAAGCGTCCGGGTTAGAGTCCTGCTCCTTGAAAGCGGCAGCTCTACCCTTTAGCTCAGTGCGGATGTTGCCTGTAATCCATGGCTTCTGGTTGGGGTATGTACGTACGGTCACTGTGGGGATGACGTCATTGATGCACTTATTGATGAAGCCTGTGACTGATGTGGTGTACTCCTCAATTCAATTTAAGTTTCTCTGAATTAAAGTTTGCTTATGGCCTAATTCAGCTCATTGAGTGCGGTCTTAGTGCCAGCATCGGTTTGTGGTGGTAAATAGACAGCTACGAAAAATATAGATGAAAACTCTCTTGGTAAATAGTGTGGTCTACAGCTTATCATGAGATACTCTACCTCAGGCGAGCAAAACCTTGAGACTTCCTTAATATTAGATTTCGTGCACCAGCTGTTGTTTACAAATACACACAGACCGCCAGCCCTTGTCTTACCGGAGGCAGCTGTTCTATCTGGCCGATGCAGCTTATTTCCCACCAGCTGTATGTTATCCATGTCGTCATTCAGCCACAACTCAGTGAAACATAAGATATTACAGTTTTAATGTCCCGTTTGTAGGATATCCGTGATCGTAGTTTGTTTATTTTGTTATCCGATAATTGCACGTTGGCTAATAGGACTGATGGTAGAGGCAGATTACCCACTCGCCGTCGGATCCTTACAAGGCACCCCGACCTATGTCCCCGATATCTCCGTCTCTTTCTCATGGGGATGACGGGGATTTAGGCCTTGTCGGGTGTCTGAAGAAAATCCTTTGCGTCCGACTCGTTAAATAAAAAATATTCCTCCAGTACGAGGTGAGTAATCGCTGTCCTGATATCCAGAAGCTCTTTTCGGTCATAAGAGACGGTGGCAGAAACATTATGTACAAAATAAGTTACAAATGCCAAGAGTGTGCAAAGCTGTCATCAAGGCAAAGGGTGGCTACTTTTGTTACGCCCTGACTTATGGGACTCTAGTATGTTGAGTCAAGGTGTGGAGTTCTATGTTAGTATTTCTATGTTTGCATTCTATGTTGTGTGTTTCTATGTTTGGCCGGGTGTGATTCCCAATCAGAGGCAGCTGTCGCTTGTTGTCTCTGATTGGGGATCATACTTAAGTAGCCTGTTGGCACTCATTAGTTGTGGGATCTTGTTCCGTGAGTAGGCTTGTTTTGTGTTTAGCCTTCGGACTTCACGTTTCGTTGGTTTGTCGTTTTTGTTCGTGTGTTTATCTTTATAATAAACATGTACGCATTTCATGCTGCGCCTTGGTCTGACCCGTCCTTCAACGAACGTGACAGAAGATCCCACCAAAAATGGACCAAGCAGCATGCCCAGGAGCAGACAGCCTGGACATGGGAGGAGATCCTGGACGGAAAGGGATCCTGGACATGGGAGGAGATTCAGGCTGGGATGGATCGCCGTCCTTGGGAGGAGACAGTGGAGTCCCGGTTTAGAGAGGAGCAACGGCAACGCAGAAGGCGCCGGCCGAGGGAGAAGCCCGAGAGACAGCTCCAATAAAACATTTTTGGGGGGCTAAAAGGGTGGTCGGGGATCGATGGTGAAGAGCCCCGACCACTGCACTCGTGGGGGCTCAGGGAGGAGTCCTGGGCGGGGAGTGAAAGACTGGTACAGTCGGAGATCTCTAACGTCAGTACCCAGTCCGGTACACCTCGTGCCTGCGTCTCGCACCAAGCCAGTGGTGCGTGTCGCTAGCCCGGTACGGCCCGTGCCTGCTCCCCGCACCAAGCCAGTGGTGCGTGTTCCCGGCCCGGCCCGTTCCTGCTCCTCGCACCAGGCCAGTGGTGCGTGTTCCCAGTCTGGCCTGGCCCGTTCCTGTTCCTCGCACCAGACCAGTGGTGCGTGTCGCCAGTCCGGCCCGGCCCGTTCCTGTTCCTCACACCAAGCCAGTGGTGCGTGTTCCCAGTCCGGCCCGGCCCATTCCTGCTCCTCGCACCAAGACAGTGGTGCGTGTTCCCAGACCAGTACGGCCCGTGCCTGCTCCCCGCACCAAGCCAGTGAAACGTGTCGCCAATCTGGCCCGGCCCGTTCCTGCTCCTCGCCCTAGATTAGTGGTGCGTGTTCCCAGTCCGGTCCGTTCCTGTTCCTCGCACCAGGCCAGTGGTGCATGTCGCCAGTCCGGTACGGCCCGTGTCTGCTCCCCACACCAAGCCAGTGGTGCATGTCGCCAGTCCGGACCGGCCCGTTCCTGCTCCTCACACCAAGCCAGTGGTGCGTGTTCCTAATCCGGTTCGGCCCGTGCCTGCTCCTCGCACCAGACCAGTGGTGCGTGTTCCTAGTCCGGTTCGGCCCGTGCCTGCTCCTCGCACCAGACCAGTGGTGCGTGTGTCCAGTCCGGCATGACCCGTGCCCGTTCCACCGGTGCCTGGTCCGGCACCGGTCAGCTGCTCCACTCCAGAGCCAGAGCAGTCCGCTCCACCGGGGTCAAGTCCAGCTCTGGTCAGCAGCTCCATTCCGGAGCCAGAGCAGTCCGCTCCACCGGTGCACAGTCCAGCTCCGGTCAGCAGCTCCACTCCGGAACCAGAGCAGTCCGCTCCACCGGGGTCTAGTCCAGCTCCGGTCAGCAGCTCCATTCCGGAGCCAGAGCAGTCCGCTCCACCGGTGCCAAGTCCAGCTCCGGTCAGCGGCTCCAGACCGGAGCCAGAGCAGTCCGCTCCACCGGTGCCCAGTCCAGCTCCGGTCAGCAGCTCCAGTCCAGACCCAGACGTCAGCTCCTCTCCAGGTTTGGGGTCTCCCACACCAGGGTCCAGACAGGGCTTGGTACATCGTGGGAGGAAGGAGAGGGGAAGCAGCGCGCCAAGGTCCAGACCAGACCAGGGGCGCAACGGGGAGGCTGAGAGAATGTGGTCGGCCCACCCGGACCCTACCCTGTTATGTCAGGTTTGTGCGGTCGGAGTCCGCACCTTTGGGGGGAGGGGGGGGGGTACTGTCACTCCCTGACTTATGGGGCTCTAATATGTTGAGTCAGGGTGTGGAGTTCTATGTTGTATTTTCTATGTTCTCAGTCTGGGTGTTGTATTTCTATGTTTGGCCGGGTGTGATTCCCAATCAGAGACAGCTGTCGCTCGTTGTCTCTGATTGGGGATCATACTTAGGCAGCCATTAGTTGTGGGATCTTGTTCCGTGAGTAGGCTTGTTTTGTGTTTAGCCTTCGGACTTCACGTTTCGTTGGTTTGTTGTTTTTGTTCGTGTGTTTATCTTTATATTAAACATGTACACATTTCACGCTGCGCCTTGGTCTGACCCGTCCTTCAACGAACGGGACAACTTTGAAGAATTTAAAATCTAAAATATATTTTGATTTGTTTAACTTTTTTGGTTACTACATGATTCCATATGTGTTATTTCATGGTTTTGATGTCTTCACTATTATTCTACAATGTAGAAAATAGTACAAATAAAGAAAAACCCTGGAATGAGTAGGTGTGTCCAAACTTTTGACTGGTACTGTATATTTGTAAGGGGTATGCAGTAGGTTGCAGTAGGTTGATAGTAGGTTGATGTCCAATACAACAGTATGTTGTATTGGACATTTCAAACAACATTCCCAGCTAATGAGAAAACAGTTATGGTTTTTATTTTAAGAAAATGAACAAGATTTAACAACGCAACCTTGGGGCTAATTTAAATGGGCACCAATGGCATATTTTGAGGGATTTTTACATCCGTACCCCAGTATGACCCACGTGACCGCAGGGAAAGTCACTCCGTGATAAGGTGTAGCATCATATATATTAGAGGAGGGCATTGTGGAATTTCATTTTTGTCTGTTTCCTCAGATGGAATGTTTAACCATGGTCAGTGACTGAAATGGTCCCAATGGTTCTCACTTCATGGAAATAAATGCGAAGACAAAATTGTTTAACACCAAATTCTTTAGTATCAAGTAGTATATTGAGGAACAATATACTGTTATGAGGAGGAAGAAGGATGTCTTTTTTAACAGTTTAACGTCTCTCACACTAATCTCTGCAGTGATAAGAGTGTAACTAAAGTGATACAAGGCCCAAGGCAGGACAGAATCCCCCATGGTCATCTAGCTGCGGTAGAGTGGATTGTGACTGTGTGTTGGACTGTATAGCTGATTGGTGGACAGTCACACTGCACTGACGGAGCCTGTTGCTCCCTGGCATTCCAAATGATTCAGTATGTAAATTGATGCCTCTCTCGTGTCAGAATCTCAATCAAAGTGTTAGTGTCATGTCGAAGTGCTCTTCAGATTAATTGTTTTCACTCCTAGTCAGAGAATCACATTCTCACCTGAATTAGAGCAGTGTAGCAGCAAACAAAAACATGCACTGTGAAGGTGTAAAGAGGGCATAACAAATCGGCTTGCTCTCCTGAATGCATTCTCCTTGCTATTAGTAACAATGTCTTGGGAGACAAATTAGATGAGATGGAAGGGTTTGTAAGGTTTAAGGACAATCTCTTAGAAACTTCTAAAACAACTAGAGGCATTTCATTGGATGTCGGCCACTTTGCCCCTACTGTGTCTCTGCTTACTTGGCCCCTGGAGATGTACAGTAAATTAATGTGGACATGTTTAATGTCAATTGGAAATGACTATAAACCAGGGGTTAAATACATGATACCAGATCATGAACCAGGGGTAAAATACATGACACCAGACTATGAACCAGGGGTTAAATACATGACACCAGATCATGAACCAGGGGTTAAATACATGATACCAGACCATGAACCTGGGGTTAAATACATGACACCAGACTATGAACCAGGGGTTAAATACATGACACCAGACCATGAACCAGGGGTTAAATACATGATACCAGACCATGAAACAGGGGTTAAATACATGACACCAGACCATGAACCAGGGGTAAAATACATGACACCAGACCATGAACCAGGGGTTAAATACATGATACCAGACCATGAACCAGGGGTTAAATACATGACACCAGACCATGAACCTGGGGTTAAATACATGACACCAGACCATGAAACAGGGGTTAAATACATGACACCAGACCATGAACCAGGGGTAAAATACATGACACCAGACCATGAACCAGGGGTTAAATACATGATACCAGACCATGAACCAGGGGTTAAATACATGACACCAGACCATGAACCTGGGGTTAAATACATGACACCAGACCATGAACCAGGGGTTAAATACATGACACCAGACATTAACCAGGGGTTAAATACATGACACCAGACTATGAACCAGGGGTTAAATACATGACAACAGACCATGAACCTGGGGTTAAATACATGACACCAGACCATGAACCAGGGGTTAAATACATGACACCAGACCATGAACCAGGGGTAAAATACATGACACCAGACTATGAACCAGGGGTTAAATACATGACACCAGACCATGAACCTGGGGTAAAATACATGACACCAGACTATGAACCAGGGGTTAAATACATGACACCAGATCATGAACCAGGGGTTAAATACATGATACCAGACTATGAACCAGGGGTTAAATACATGACACCAGACTATGAACCAGGGGTTAAATACATGACACCAGACCATGAACCAGGGGTTAAATACATGATACCAGACCATGAACCTAGGAATAAATACATGACACCAGACTATGAACCAGGGGTTAAATACATGATACCAGATCATGAACCAGGGGTTAAATACATGACACCAGACTATGAACCAGGGGTTAAATACATGACACCAGACCATGAACCAGGGGTTAAATACATGATACCAGACCATGAACCTGGGGTTAAATACATGACACCAGACCATGAACCAGGGGTTAAATACATGACACCAGACCATGAACCGGGGGTAAAATACATGACACCAGACTATGAACCAGGGGTTAAATACATGACACCAGATCATGAACCAGGGGTTAAATACATGATACCAGACCATGAACCTGGGGTTAAATACATGACACCAGACTATGAACCAGGGGTTAAATACATGACACCAGACCATGAACCACGGGTTAAAAACATGATACCAGACCATGACCCTAGGAATAAATACATGACACCAGACTATGAACCAGGGGTTAAATACATGATACCAGACCATGAACCTGGGGTTAAATACATGATACCAGACCATGAACCTAGGAATAAATACATGACACCAGACTATGAACCAGGGGTTAAATAAATGATACCAGATCATGAACCAGGGGTTAAATACATGACACCAGACTATGAACCAGGGGTTAAATACATGACACCAGACCATGAACCAGGGGTTAAATACATGATACCAGACCATGAACCTGGGGTTAAATACATGACACCAGACCATGAACCAGGGGTTAAATACATGACACCAGACCATGAACCAGGGGTTAAATACATGATACCAGACCATGACCCTAGGAATAAATACATGACACCAGACTATGAACCAGGGGTTAAATACATGACACCAGACTATGAACCAGGGGTTAAATACATGATACCAGATCATGAACCAGGGGTTAAATACATGAGTCTGTATAGTATGAGAGCATCTCTGAACCAAGTTTAGAGTGATGGGAGGTTGAGATGAATCATCATTAAGCCAGTAAGTCTGCTCCAGCTAAGAGGTCATGTATTATATGAAGAGCACTGGAGGATGGCTTTATTGACACATTTGATAGAGGACCTGAGTGCTGAGGACGGGAAGTGGTAATCTAATTTGGGGCTGAGGGTGTGTGTGGACCAGGGAGGGGAGGGAGGACATGAGGCTCCTATGGGCCTGCTTCAGAGGTATGTCTGGGGCTGCATTACAAATCACACCCTGTAGTGCACTACTTTTGACCAGAGCCCTATGGGCCAGAGCCTAGATGGGCCCTGGTCAAAAGTAATATACTATATAGCGTGCCATTTGGGACGCTGCCTGGAGGTGTATCTGTAGGAGGAGGGGGCTGATGCAGAAATGTCCGTCCGCCCGCCGCGGGAAGAGGGAGCTGAATTCTAATACCGCTGCATGTGGTGCCAGGGGACCTAAGAACAAAAAGAGACAGCAATTTTTCCCCCACATACATTTATTTAAAAGCACAGCATATACCCAACAGAATTGAACAGAAGCAGAGAAAGTACAGAGCTCTCCGCTCCTTGAAAGCCAGGTTGGGGGGCTTGAGTCAGAAAGCCTAAATGAAGGCTGGTTGTCAAAGCTTAATGCTAACATGTCATCGTCTGTTGTTATGAAGGGCACCTCTGTATAAGATAAAATAATGCCTTTATTACCCCCATGGGGAAATTTAGTTTGTGGTTCTGTGTGCATTAAAACGTATCATCAAGCATATGAAGACAAGACAAATACAGACAATAAATAAAATGAGAATAGAAAAAGTGCAATTAATGGGTGATTCATAATGATGCAACTGTACGTTATATACATTACAGATAGTACTGTCAAAGCTGGCTGGAGTGTTGACGGACATATTCAATATCTACCTATCCCAGTCTGTTGTCCCCACCTGCTTCAAGATGTCCACCATTATTTCTGTACCCAAGAAAGCAAAGGTAACTGAACTAAATGACTATCGCCCCGTAGCACTCACTTCATGAAGTGCTTTGAGAGGCTAGTTAAGGATCATATCACCTCCACTTTACCCAACATCCTAGACCCACTACAATTTGCATACCGCCCCAACAGATCCATGGATGACGCCATCGCCATCACACTGCACACTGCCCTCGCCCATCTGGATAAGAAGAATACATACAGTGCCTATAGAAAGTATTCACACTCCTTGACTTTTTCCACATTTTGTTGTGTTCCAGCTTGAATTTAAATTGGATTAAATTGAGATTTTGTGCCACTAGCCTACACGCAATACCCCATAATGTCAAAGTGGAATTATGTTTTTAGAAACTTTTACAAATGATTTAAAAATGAAAAGCTGAAATGTCTTGAGTCAATATGTATTCAACCCCTTTGTTATGGCAAGCTTAAACAAGTTCAGGAGTAAAAATGTGCTTAACAAGTCACATAATAAGTTGCATGGACTCACTCTGTGTGCAATAATGTTTAACAAGATTTTTGAATGACTACCTCATCTCTGTACACCACATATACAATTATCTGTAAGGTCCCTCAGTCGAGCAGTGAATTTCATACAAAGATTCAACCACAAAGACCAGGGAGGTTTTTCAATGCCTTGCAAAGAAGGGCACCTTTGACCATGGTGAAGTTATTAATTACACTTTGGATGGTGTATCAATACACCCAGTCACTACAAAGATACAGGCGCCCTTCCTAACTCAATTGCCAGAGAGGAAGGAAACCGCTCAGGGATTTCACCATGAGGCCAATAGTGACTTTAAAACAGAGTTTAATGGCTGTGATAGGAGAGAACTGAAAATGGATCAACAACATTGTAGTTACTCCACAATACTAACATAAATGACAGAGTGAAAAGAAGGAATACAAATATTCCAAAACATGCATCCTGTTTGCAATATGGCACAAAATAAACTGCCAAAAATGTGGCAAAGAAATGAACTTTTGGTCCTGAATACAAAGCATTATGTTTGGGTTAAATCCAACACAACACGTCACTGAGTACCACTATTCATATTTTAAAGCATGGTGGTGGCTGCATCATGTTATGGGTATGCTTGTCATCTGCAAGTACTAGGGAGTTTTTTAGGATAAAAAGAAGTGGAATAGAGCTAAGCACAGGCATAATCCTAAAGGAAAACCTGCTTCAATCTGCTTTCCAACAGACACTGGGAGACAAATTCACCTTTCAGCAGGACAATAACCTAAAACACAAAGCCAAATATACACAGGAGTTGCTTACCAAGACGACATTGAATGTTCCTGAGTGGATAGTTACAGTTTTTACTTAAATCAGCTTAGAAATCTATGGCAAGACTTGAAAATGGCTGTCTAGCAATGATCAACAACCAACTTGACAGAGCTTGAAGATTTTTTAAAGAATAATGTGCAAATATTGTACAATCCAGGTGTGAAAGCTCTTAGAGACGTACCCATAAAGAGTCACAGCTGTAATCGCTGCCAAAGGTGATTCTACAAAGTATTGAGTCAGGGGTGTGAATACTTACAGTATGTAAATGAGATATTTCTGTATTTCAATTTCAATACATTTGCAAAAAAATCTAAAAACATGTTTTCGCTTTGTCATTATGGGGTATTGTGTGTAGATATGTGGGGAAAAATCTATTAATCCGTTTTGAATTCAGGCTGTAACACAACAAAATGTGGAATAAGTCAATGGGTGTGAATAATTTCTGAATGCACTGTATGTAAGAATGCTGTTCATCGACTACACACTCCAAACTCCACTATGGCCAAGACCAAAGAGCTGTCAAAGGACACCAGAAACAAAATTGTAGACCTGCACCAGGCTGGGAAGACTGAATCTGCAATAGGTAAGCAGCTTGGTTTGAAGAAATCAACTGTGGGAGCAATTATTAGGAAATGGAAGACATACAAGACCACTGATAATCTCCCTCGATCTGGGGCTCCACACAAGATCTCACCCCGTGGGGTCAAAATGATCACAAGAACGGTGAGCAAAAATCCCATAACCACACGGGGGGACCTAGTGAATGACCTGCAGAGAGCTGGGACCAAAGTAACCAAGCCTACCATCAGTAACACACTACGCCGCCAGGGACTCAAATCCTGCAGTGCCAGACGTGTCCCCCTGCTTAAGCCAGTACATGTCCAGGCCCGTCTGAAGTTTGCTAGAGTGCATTTGGATGATCCAGAAGAGGATTGGGAGAATGTCATATGGTCAGATGAAACCAAAATATAACTTTTTGGTAAAAACTCAAAGAATGCTGAGTTGGATCCAAAGAACACCATACCTACTGTGAAGCATGGGGGTGGAAACATCATGCTTTGGGGCTGTTTTTCTGCAAAGGGACCAGGACGACTGATCCGTGTAAAGGAAAGAATGAATGGGGCCATGTATCGTGAGATTTTGAGTGAAAACCTCCTTCCATCAGCAAGGGCATTGAAGATGAAACGTGGCTGGGTCTTTCAGCATGACAATGATCCCAAACACACTGCCCGGGCAACGAAGGAGTGGCTTCGTAAGAAGCATTTCAAGGTCCTGGAGTGGCCTAGCCAGTCTCCAGATTTCAACCCCATAGAAAATCTTTGGAGGGAGTTGGAAAGTCCGTGTTGCCCAGCGACAGCCCCAAAACATCACTGCTCTAGAGGAGATCTGCATGGAGGAATGGGCAAAATACCAGCAACAGTGTGTTAAAACCTTGTGAAGACTTACAGAAAACGTTTGACCTGTGTCATTGCCAACAAAGGGTATATAACAAAGTATTGAGAAACTTTTGTTATTGACCAAATACTTATTTTCCACCATAATTTGCAAATAAATTCATAAAAAATCCTACAATGTGATTTTCTGGATTTTTTCCCCTCATTTTGTCTGTCATAGTTGACGTGTACCTATGATGAAAATTACAGGCCTCTCTCATCTTTTTAAGTGGGAGAACTTGCACAATTGGTGGCTGACTAAATACTTTTTTCCCCCACTGTATGTATATACTGTATTCTAGTCAAGGCTCATCCTATATAACTACTGCTGTACACACCTATTCTATTCATATACTGTTCATAATGTCTATACACATCATCATATACATATATATATTTATATTCTGGACTCTGACAATGCTCGTTCTAATATGTCTATATTTCTTAATTTCTTGTTGTTGTGATTTGCGTGTTGTCATGCGTGTGATAGAAGGAGTCAGGCGCAGGAGAGCAAGACGCATCCAAAGAGTTTATTCCGTCGATAAATAGTTGCGCAAGCATGCAACAACAAAACTCAGGCACAGGGGAAATATCTACCCTGGCAACAACAAGGTAAGGGTAGCTCAACCGGAAAAATAATGGAAAAAGTAACCTGCTCACAATGAGTCTCCTGGGTAATCATGGTGACTGGTGCAGTAATTTCCTTAACCAACCCGGACCCTAATGGTCGACTATCAAGTGCTCTGATGGGGCGTGGAATGGATAGGGGAATCAATGGAATGCCTATACGGTGTGCGAATGCCCTGTCCATAAAGTTCCCAGCTGTGGCTGAATCGACTAGCGCCTTACACTGGGGAACATCCATGTGCTCAGGAAAGGAGACAAGTATTTTACAGTGCACAGCAGAGGGCTCTGAACGAGTGTGGGTGTTCGATACCTGGGGTGATGCGTGAGTGCCCTGCCTGCCGCCTCCAGGCCCAAAAGAACGTTGACTGCGACGTGAGGTGGATTGTCCCTTCGTGCCACCAGAGTGGCACTGTTGCTGTCCTCCTCCGCTCTCTCGTCCGGCGGCTCCACCCAGCTCCATCGGCTCGAGGTCCGAGTCTTCCGGGGTGGAAACAGGCAGACCCCTACCAGGACGTCCTCTGGCTGCCAGCAGGTTGTCCAACCGAATGGCCATGTCCACCAGTTTATCGAAGGACAACATGGTGTCCCGGCAGGCTAGCTCTCGTCGGATGTCCTCCCGCAGATGGCACCGGAAATGGTCGATCAGGGCCCGCTCGTTCCACCCGAACCCCGCTGCCAGCGTCCGGAACTCCAACGCGAAGTCCTGCGCGGTCCTCGTCCCCTGCCTCGGGTGGACCAGTCACTCACCCGCCTCTCGACCCTCGGGCGGGTGGTCGAATACCGCCCGAAAGAGGCGAGCGAACTCCCTGTAGTCCTCCAACCCGGCTCCTCCTTCGTTCCACACCGCGTTGGCCCACTCCAGGGCTTTCCCACAGAGGCAGGAAACGAGGACGGACACCTTCTCCCGCTCCGATGGTGCCGGCCTGATGCTGGCGAAGTAAAGCTCCAATTGGAGGAGGAATCCCTGGCACAGCGCCGCTGTCCCCTCAAACGCCCGTGGTCGGGATATCTGGATCCCTTCTGGTGCTGGGGTGTAGGTGGCTGGATCCGGTTGGCCAGCTGGTCTCGACAGATCGGGTCTGCTCCGACCTGAAGAACCCGATCCATCGCTTCCCCCAAGCTGGCCAGCATCGTGGAGTGCTCCTGGACCCGTGCCACGACTCCAGGCCTGCGCTCTTCACCCGCTGACTCCATAGCGGGTGGGTGATTCTGTGATGCGTGTGATAAAAGGAGTCAGACACAGGAGAGCAAGACGCATCCAAAGAGTTTATTCCGTCGATAAACAGTTGCGCAAGCATGCGACAACAAAACTCAGGCACAGGGAAAATATCTACCCTGGCAACAACAAGGTAAGGGTAGCTCAACCGAGCTACACACAGCTCACTACAAACAATCACCCACACAGACAAGGAAGTAGAGGGAACACTTATACAATAACTAATTGGGGATAAGGACCAGGTGTGTGTGATTAATTAGACAAGACAAGTGGAGTGATGATAAATGGATCGGCAGCAGCTAGTAAGCCGGTGACGACGAACGCCGAAACCTGCCCAAACAAGGAGGGGAGGCAGCCTCGGCGGAAGTCGTGACACGTGTATTGTTTTGTGTTGTTAGATATTACTACACTGTTGGAGCAAGAAACACAAGCGTTTCACTGCACCTGCAATTACATCTGTAAAATATGTGTATGCGACCAATAACATTTGATTTGAACTCTATGTCAAGCGTACACCAGCCCGCTGGACCTACTAGTGATTGTCATTCAAGTCTTATTTCAACTGGAATAAAGGACTGTTTGGTTCTATCCCTTTTATGCCCCGGTGCCCGGCAACATCACCCCGAAAGGGAGTAGCTCAAACTCCTTGTATAGAGGATGTCTGGGGTCCAGTACCTTGTGGGCTTTAGTGTCAGCTTGACCCCTAAAAATTTGTCTTAGAGACACTGGCATTTGCCTACCAGCAGATTATACAGAATGTTGAAATGTTTTCAATAAATTACAATTTGAGTAAAAAACGATCAATATTAAAAGAGCTTCATTAAAGAGCAGCTGAATAAAAAAAAACTACATTTCTGGTTGAAAACAGCCTATTTGGCATCGGTAGTAGTCAAAAACATAAATTCTAGTCCCAAAATGTACTAAAAAGTGTAAGTAGGATAACTTTGGTCATAAAGTCAGTATTTTCCAAAATGAGAATGTTGTAGATTTAAGGAATCCATGATGTCGCCGATTTCCTTGGATATTTGAGGGTTGGCCTTGGACAGCTGGCAGCACCCATCTAAATGATAGGAGCATATGATAAGGTTGAAAAGGGAAAACAGCTGCATGCTATCCAATCGTAGCAGCAGAATCAACCTACAGCCCGCCCGTTTCTTTACAGACAGCAGAACTACCCAATTGAGTCATTAGCACGCAGCGCCTCGAGACTTGTTTGATTGACATGAGACATACAATACATTGTTGCCAATGTTATGTTGAAAGAACGAGACCTGTTCTTAATAAACCGTTTGTCTTTTCCAACTCAAACATCCTCACGTTAGTGAGCTAACGTTAGCAATACAAACACAACTGTCATTCCTTTAGCCAGTCATAGATAATACTGTACGGTGGCTGTGAGGGATAACTCAGTGTAGGATATAGCGAACATAACACACATCATACCACCCCCCCCCCAAGACACATCCCATTTGCTTTAGTCATGGCTTCAGTGGCATTTCTTAATGAGGAGGAGGAGTTCAGGCCCCCCCTTTAAAAAGTAGAGCCTCTGCTGGCCTTTCTTATAGATCTGATTTGTGCATTTTCCCCACCATATATTCTCTGAGGAGGGCCGAGCATGCCCCCATCCACATTCACAGGCCTGTAGTGGAGCGGGTCAAGTGCTTCAAGTTCCTCGGTGTCCACATCACTAAGGAATTAACATGGTCCACACACACTAACACAGTCATGAAGAAGGCATGACAACGCCTCTTCCCCCTCAGGAGGCTGAAAAGATTTGGCATGGGCCCTCAGATCCTCAAAAAGTTATACAGCTGCACCATTGAGAGCCTCTTGACTGGCTGCATCACTGCTTGGTATGGCAACTGCTTGGCATCCGAACTCAAGGCACTTCAGAGGGTGGTGCGTAGGGCCCAGTACATCACTGGGTCCGAGCTCCCTGCCATCCAGGACATCTATACCGGGCTGTGTCAAAAACTCCTGGCACCCAAGTCATAGACCTGCCACAACATCTCAATTGGGATTAGGTCTGGACTTTGACTAGGAAATTCCAAAACTTTGTTTGTTGCTTTTTTTGGATCATTGTCTTGCTGCATGACTCAGCTGCGCTTCAGCTTCAGCTCACAGATGACCTGACATTCTCCTGTAGAATTCTCTGATACAGAGCAGAATTTATGGTTTCCAGGTCCTGAGGCAGCAAAGCATCCCCAAACCATCACACTGCCACCTCCATGCTTGACCGTTGGTATGATGTTCTTACTGTGGAATGTAGTGTTTGGTTTTCGCCAGGCATAATGAGACCTACAGTACCAGTCAAAAGTTTGGACACACCTACTCATTCAAGGTTTTTTCTATATTTTTACTATTTTCTACATTGTAGAATAATAGTGAAGACATCAAAACTATGAAATAACACATATGGAATCATGTAGTAACCAAAAAAGTGTTAAACAAATCAAAATATATTTTATATTTGAGATTCTTCAAATAGCCACCCTTTGCCTTGATGACAGCTTTGCACACTCTTGGCATTCTCTCAACCAGCTTCACCTGGAATGCTTTTCCAACAGTCTTCAAGGAGTTCCCACATATGCTTAGCACTTGTTGGCTGCTTTTCCTTCACTCTGCCGTCGGACGCATCCCAAACCATCTCAATTGGGTTGAGGTCGGGGGACTGTGGAGGCCAGGTCATCTGATGCAGCACTCCATCACTCTCCTTCTTGGTTAAATAGCCCTTAAACAGCCTGGAAGTGTGTTGGGTCATTGTCCTGTTGAAAAACAAATGATAGTCCCACTAGGCCCAAACCAGATGGGATGGCGTATCACTGCAGAATGCTGTGGTAGCCATGCTGGTTAAGTGTGCCTTGAATTCTAAATAAATCACAGACAGTGTCACCAGCAATGCATCCCCACACCATCACACCTCTTCCTCCATGCTTTACAGTGGGAACTACACATGTGGAGATCATCCGTTCACCCACACCGCGTCTCACAAAGACGCTGCGGTTGGAACCAAAAATCTCAAATTTGGACTCCAGACCAAAGGACACATTTCCACCTGTCTAATGTCCATTGCTCGTGTTTCTTGGCCCAAGCAGGTCTCTTCTTCTTATTGGTGTCCTTTAGTAGTGGTTGCCTTGCAGCAATTCGACCATGAAGGCCTGATTCACACAGTCCCCTCTGAACAGTTGATGTTGAGATGTGTCTGTGACTTCAACTCTGTGACACATTTATTTGGGTTGCTATTTCTGAGGCTGGTAACTCTAATGAACTTATCCTCTGCAGCAGAGGTAACTCTGGGTCTTCCATTCCTGTGGTTGTCCTCATGAGAGCCAGTTTCATCATAGCGCTTAGTGGTTTTTGCGACTGCACTTGAAGAAACTTTCAAAGTTATTGAAATGTTCCGTATTGACTGACCTTCATGTCTTAAAGTAATGATGGACTGTCATTTTTCTTTGCTTATTTGAGCTGTTCTTGACATAATATGGACTTGGTCTTTTACCAAATAGGGCTATCTTCTGTATACGACCCCTACCTTGTCACAACACAACTGATTGGCTCAAACGCATTAAGAAGGAAAGAAATTCCACAAATTAACTTTTAACAAGGCACACCTGTTAATTGAAATGCATTCCAGGTGACTACCTCATGAAGCTGGTTGAGAGAATGCCAAGAGTGTGCAAAGCTGTCATCAAGGCAAAGGGTGGCTATTTGAAGAATCTCAAATATAAAATATATTTTGATTTGTTTAACACTTTTTTGGTTACTACATGATTCCATATGTGTTATTTCATAGTTTTGATGTCTTCACTATTATTCTACAATGTAAAAAAAAAATGTAAAAATAAAGAAAAATCCTTGAATGAGTAGGTGTTTCCAAACTTTTCACTGGTAGTGTATGTCGTCCAGAAAGTTGACTCAAGTTTGCCAAAAAGCACCTGGAAGCACCTGGATGATCATCAAGACTCTTGGAATAATGTTCTATGGACAGATGATTCAAAAGTATAACTTTTTTACTGTGGTTGTCCCACCTAGAAATCTTAAGATGATTGCGCTAACTGTTAGTCGCTCTGGATAAGAGCGTCTGCTAAATTACTAAAATGTACATGTAAAGTTTTATTGATGCGTAATGTTCTTGCCTAGTGTTAGTGGCTAGTTGTGCCCTTGAGACAGCTGACAGGATTCATTTACGTCATTTAGCAGACACTCTTATCCAGAGCGACTTACAGTTAGTGAATACATATTTTTTTATACTGGCCCCCCGTGGGAATCAAACCCACAACCCTGGCGTTGCAAACGCCATGCTCTATCAACTGAGCTACATCCCTGCCGGCCATTCCCTCCCCTACCCTGGACGACGCTGGGCCAATTGTGCGCCGCCCATGAGTCTCCTGGTCGCGGCCGGCTGCGACAGAGCCTGGATTCGAACCAGGATCTCTAGTAGCACAGTTAGCACTGCAATGCAGTGCCTTAGACCACTGCGCCACTCAGGAGACAACTCATTCCTCTCAACACAAGCACAAACTGTCCGAAAGCGCCTCAGGGAAGCTCATCTGCGTGCTCGTAGTCCTCACCAGGGCCTTCACCTGACTGCAGTTCGACGTCGTAACCGACGTGGGCAAATGCTCACCTTCGATGGACACTGGCATGCTGGGGAAGTGTGCTCTTCACGGATTAATCACAGTTTCAACTGTACTGTCGTGTGGGCTGATGTCAATGTTGTGAACAGAGTACCCCATAGTGGCGGTGGGGATATGGTATGGGCAGGCATTAGCTACAAACAACGAACACAATTGCATTTTATCGATGGCAATTTGCACAGAGATACCGCAACGAGATCCTGAGGCACATTGTCGTGCCATTCATCCGCCGCCATCACCTCATGTTTCAGCATGATAATGCATGGCCCCGTCGCAAGGATCTGTACACAATTCCTGGAAGCTGAAAATGTCCTATTTACAGATACTGACTGGTTTTCTAATCCACGGCAATATTTTAAAAAGGTATCTGTGACCAACAGATGCATATCTGTATTCCCAGTCATGTGAAATCAATAGATTAGGGCCTAATGAATTTATTTCAATTGACTCATTTCCTTATATGAACTGTAACTCAGTAAAATCTTTGAAATTGTTGCATGTTGCGTTTATTTTTAACATCTAAATCTTAACAACACAGTCCTTTACCTCTCTCTCTCTCTCTCGCTCTCTCTCTCTCTCTCTCTCTCTCTCTCTGTCTCTCTCTGTCTCTGTCTCTCTCCCCCCCTCTCTCTCTCTCTCTCTCTCTTTTTCTCTGTGTATCTCTCTTCCTCACTCTCTTCCTCTTCCTCTTCCCCTCTCTCTCTCTCTCTCTCTCTCTCTCTCTCTCTCTCTCTCTCTCTCTCTCTCTCTCTCTCTCTCCATCTCTCTCTGTGTCTCTCTCTCCCTCCCTCTCCCTACCCCCATCCCCCCTCTCTCCCTCCCCTTGGTCTCCATTAAACTTGCATACTGATAGCTGTCTAATTGGCAAAGAAGCAGAGAAACAGAGGAACATGGTGGTTGTGTTCTGTGTGGTCCCAGTCCCCCGGCCTGTATGGAGCCTGGCCCTGGGAGCTTGTTAAAGATGAAGTGTGGGACTGTGCTGTGTACACAGCCCTCACTGTGGCCCTACAGGAGCTGTCTTGTTCACTCTTGTTCTCAGCCTCAGACACACAGGGGACCTGCAGGGAGGAGACAATGGGACGGGAGGACATTCATAGGCCCGGGGACCTGCAGGGAGGAGACAATGGGACGGGAGGAGAGTCACAGGCCAGGGGACCTTCAGGGAGGAGACAATGGGATGGGAGGACATTCATAGGCCCGGGGACCTGCAGGGAGGAGACAATGGGACGGGAGGAGAGTCACAGGCCAGGGGACCTTCAGGGAGGAGACAATGGGACGGGAGGACAGTCACAGGCCCGGGGACCTGCAGGGAGGAGACAATGGGACGGGAGGACAGTCACAGGCCCGGGGACCTGCAGGGAGGAGACAATGGGACGGGAGGACAGTCACAGGCCCGGGGGACCTGCAGGGAGGAGACAATGGGACGGGAGGACAGTCACAGGCCAGGGGACCTTCAGGGAGGAGACAATGGGACGGGAGGACAGTCACAGGCCCGGGGACCTGCAGGGAGGAGACAATGGGACGGGAGGACAGTCACATGCCAGGGGACCTTCAGGGAGGAGACAATGGGACGGGAGGACAGTCACAGGCCCGGGGACCTGCAGGGAGGAGACAATGGGACAGGAGGATAATGGGACGGGAGGGGAATCATTGAATTAAAACTGTGATGCATGGTGGAAACACATTGAGGAACTACAACAGATGAAATAACGTTGTTAGCTTGTAGAATATTTGAACTACAACTGCAGAATATTGATTGAGAGGAGTAATATGATGAGGGTGTCATCTTGCATTTAACTGGAAGTTGGAGGGAATTATCATGTAAAATGTGCCTAATCTACATCTGTCATATGTGACATATTTCTCCTTAATTAAGTGACTATACACAAGGAACAAAACTATAATAGGAGGGCTTTATACTATCTGTATGGCCTGAAAACAATCTGTCTATATGGCCTGAAAACATTCTGTCTATGGCCTGAAAACATTCTGTCTATATGGCCTGAAAACAGACTATGGCTGAAAGCATTCTGTCTATGGCCTGAAAACATTCTGTCTATATGGCCTGAAAACATTCTGTCTATGGCCTGAAAACATTCTGTCTATGGCCTGAAAACATTCTGTCTATATGGCCTGAGAACATTCTGTCTATATGGCCTGAAAACATTCTGTCTATATGGCCTGAAAACATTCTGTCTATGGCCTGAAAACAGTCTGTCTGTATGGCCTGAAAACAATCTGTCTATGGCCTGAAAACATTATGTCTGTATGGCCTGAAAACAGACTATGGCCTGAAAGCATTCTGTCTATGGCCTGAAAACATTCTGTCTATATGGCCTGAAAACATTCTGTCTATGGCCTGAAAACATTCTGTCTATATGGCCTGAAAACAGACTATGGCCTGAAAGCATTCTGTCTATGGCCTGAAAACATTCTGTCTATGGCCTGAAAACATTCTGTCTATGGCCTGAAAACATTCTGTCTATATGGCCTGAGAACATTCTGTCTATATGGCCTGAAAACATTCTGTCTATATGGCCTGAAAACATTCTGTCTATGGCCTGAAAACAGTCTATGGCCTGAAAAGATTATGTCTATATGGCCTGAAAAAATTCTGTCTATGGCCTGAAAACATTCTGTCTGTATGGCCTGAAAACAATCTGTCTATGGCCTGAAAACATTATGTCTGTATGGCCTGAAAACATTATGTCTATGGCCTGAAAACATTCTGTCTGTATGGCCTGAAAACATTCTGTCTGTATGGCCTGAAAACATTATGTCTATATGGCCTGAAAACAATCTGTCTATGGCCTGAAAACAGTCTATGACCTGAAAACAATTTGTCTATGGCCTGAAAACAGTCTATGACCTGAAAACAGTCTGTCTATGGCCTGAAAACAGTCTATGACCTGAAAACAGTCTGTCTGTATGGCCTGAAAACATTCTGTATATGGCCTGAAAACAGTCTATGACCTGAAAACAGTCTGTCTGTATGGCCTGAAAACAGTCTGTCTGTATGGCCTGAAAACAGTCTGTCTGTATGACCTGAAAACAGTCTGTCTGTATGGCCTGAAAACATTCTGTATATGGCCTGAAAACAGTCTATGACCTGAAAACAGTCTGTCTATGGCCTGAAAACATTCTGTCTATATGGCCTGAAAACATTGTCTATGGCCTGAAAACATTCTGTCTATATGGCCTGAAAACATTATGTCTATGGCCTGAAAACAGTCTATGGCCTGAAAACATTCTGTCTATGGCCTGAAAACATTCTGTCTATATGGCCTGAAAACATTCTGTCTATGGCCTGAAAACATTCTGTCTATGGCCTGAAAACATTATGTCTATATGGCCTGAAAACAATCTGTCTATGGCCTGAAAACAGTCTATGACCTGAAAACAGTCTGTCTATGGCCTGAAAACAGTCTATGTGTCACGATCGTCGGATACAGAGGACCAAGGCGCAGCGTGGAAGGTGAACATATTTATTAAATAATGATTACACGAACAAAACAACAAATCGATACGTGACGTCCAAACTCTGTGGGAAAACTGGCTGCTTAAGTATGGTTCCCAATCAGAGACAACAAGCAACAGCTGATACACGTTGCCTCTGATTGAGAACCACACTGGCCAACATAGAACTACAAAACTAGAACGAAAAACAAATGAAAACTCACACCCTGGCTCAACATACTAGAGTCCCCAGAGCCAGGGCGTGACACTATGACCTGAAAACAGTCTGTCTGTATGGCCTGAAAACATTCTGTATATGGCCTGAAAACAGTCTGTCTGTATGGCCTGAAAACAGTCTGTCTGTATGGCCTGAAAACAGTCTATCTGTATGGCCTGAAAACATTCTGTCTATGGCCTGAAAACAATCTGTCTATATGGCCTGAAAACATTCTGTCTATGGCCTGAAAACATTCTGTCTATGGCCTGAAAACATTCTGCCTATGGCCTGAAAACATTATGTCTATGGCCTGAAAACATTCTGTCTATGGCCTGAAAACATTCTGTCTATATGGCCTGAAAACATTCTGTCTATATGGCCTGAAAACATTCTGTATATGGCCTGAAAACATTCTGTCTATGGCCTGAAAACATTCTGTCTATATGGCCTGAAAACATTCTGTCTATGGCCTGAAAACATTCTGTCTATGACCTGAAAACATTCTGTCTGTATGGCCTGAAAACATTCTGTATATGGCCTGAAACAGTCTATGACCTGAAAAGAGGTGGAGCTTTTGGCAGAGGTGTAAAAGATGGAGCGAAACACGCTCAGAGCAGAACAGTGTGTGATGACAATGAGAGAGAGCATAAGGAAGAGGAGGAGAGGAGGAGGAGGAGGAGGAGGAGGAGGATGGGGAGAGGGAGAGGAGGAGGAGAGGAGGAGAAAGAGGAGGAGAGGAGGAGGAGGAGGAGGAGGAGAGAAGGAGGACTACAGTAAAGGAGAAGAGGATGTTGGTCCCAAGCGGTCTGTCTAGTCAGAAAGGCTTTATTTAAAATGTGGCATTTTTTTGTTTTCATTTTCCCTGCAGACTCCCTTGACTTATTCCCCACTGCTCTGAACTTCTGTAATGAAATACATTTATCATCTGCAAAATGGCAGACGAAACTGTCTGTTTTGCTGAAGATAATTGCTAAATCCTCTACTCTCTCTCACTCCCCTCCACACGCGTGTACCTCTCCCAGGGTGGTATTGACAGCTTAATAATTTTGCCCCTGCAGTCTGAAATTAACTTGATTTTATCTGTCAGGACTCCTTTGAAGCTATTGATTTAAGATATTAGGCCAGTCAGTGTGCATACTGAAGGTTCTGGTTGACCGATATATGGGAGGAGAGTCGTTATATCTTTCAGTCTGATGTGGCCCTGGACCCACCTGTGAGTTAGCTAGCTACAGTACGTATGTTTGCAATAAAGATCATTGGTGTCTTTTTTTCAGTACGATTATTTATTATAAAGTGCCTGTCTCCTTCGCTTTACTGGCCATTCTAGCTCCTTTCCATGTTACCTTAGTGTGTTTTGTCTTTTCAATTCTGCCTGGGCTATATCCAATATCGATTTGAGCCCCGAAGATCTATTGTTGAAACAGATCGAGGAGAAAAGGCTTTTTGTTATACCGTGCAACAATTACCTTTTTGTATGGATTGTGGTATCAACCCCTTTACCTTACATTATGTTCTGAATTGATTTTGTGTAATTTCTCAGAGTAAAAAACCTTCAACCTTCTATCTGCTAGTACGCCCTGCCTCAACCACAGTTCTACCAACCCTTCTTCAACCACAGTTCTACCAACCCTGCCTCAACCACAGTTTTACCTACCCTGTCTCAACCACAATTCTACCAACCCTGCCTCAACCACAGTTCTACCAACCCTGCCTCAACCACAGCTCTACCAACCCTGCCTCAACCACAGTTCTACCAACCCTGCCTCAACCACAGTTCTACCAACCCTGCCTCAACCACAGTTCTACCAACCCTGTCTCAACCACAGCTCTACCAACCCTGCCTCAACCACAGTTCTACCAACCCTGTCTCAACCACAGTTCTACCAACCCTGCCTCAACCACAGTTCTACCAACCCTGCCTCAACCACAGTTCTACCAACCCTGTCTCAACCACAGCTCTACCAACCCTGCCTCAACCACAGTTCTACCAACCCTGTCTCAACCACAGTTCTACCAACCCTGCCTCAACCACAGTTCTACCAACCCTGCCTCAACCACAGTTCTACCAACCCTGCCTCAACCACAGCTCTACCAACCTTGCCTCAACCACAGTTCTACCAACCCTGTCTCAACCACAGTTCTACCAACCCTGTCTCAACCACAGTTCTACCAACCCTGCCTCAACCATAGCTCTACCAACCCTGCCTCAACCACAGTTCTACCAACCCTCCCTCAACCACAGTTCTACCAACCCTGCCTCAACCACAGTTCTATCAACCCTGTTTCAACCACAGTTCTAACAACCCTGTCTCAACCACAGTTCTACCAACCCTGTCTCAACCACAGTTCTACCAACTCTGCCTCAACCACAGTTCTACCAACCCTGTCTCAACCACAGTTCTACCAACCCTGTCTCAACCACAGTTCTACCAACCCTGTCTCAACCACAGTTCTACTCAACCCTGTCTCAACCACAGTTCTACCAACCCTGCCTCAACCACAGTTCTACCAACCCTGTCTCAACCACAGTTCTACCAACCCTGTCTCAACCACAGTTCTACCAACCCTGTCTCAACCACAGTTCTACCAACCCTGCCTCAACCACAGTTCTACCAACCCTGTCTCAACCACAGTTCTACCAACCCTGTCTCAACCACAGATCTACCAACCCTGTCTCAACCACAGTTCTACCAACCCTGTCTCAACCACAGTTCTACCAACCCTGTCTCAACCATAGTTTTACCAACCCTGTCTCAATCACAGTTCTACCAACCCTGTCTCAACCACAGTTCTACCAACCCTGCCTCAACCACAGTTCTACCAACCCTGTCTCAACCACAGTTCTACCAACCCTGTCTCAACCACAGTTCTACCAACCCTGCCTCAACCACAGTTCTACCAACCCTGTCTCAACCACAGTTCTACCAACCCTGCCTCAACCACAGTTCTACCAACACTGTCTCAACCACAGTTCTACCAACCCTGTCTCAACCACAGTTCTACCAACCCTGCCTCAACCACAGTTCTACCAACCCTGTCTCAACCACAGTTCTACCAACCCTGTCTCAACCACAGTTCTACCAACCCTGCCTCAACCACAGTTCTACCAACCCTGTCTCAACCACAGTTCTACCAACCCTGTCTCAACCACAGTTCTACCAACCCTGCCTCAACCACAGTTCTACCAACCCTGTCTCAACCACAGTTCTACCAACCCTGTCTCAACCACAGTTCTACCAACCCTGCCTCAACCACAGTTCTACCAACCCTGTCTCAACCACAGTTCTACCAACGCTGCCTCAACCACAGTTCTACCAACCCTGTCTCAACCACAGTTCTACCAACCCTGTCTCAACCACAGATCTACCAACCCTGTCTCAACCACAGTTCTACCAACCCTGTCTCAACCACAGTTCTACCAACCCTGTCTCAACCATAGTTTTACCAACCCTGTCTCAATCACAGTTCTACCAACCCTGTCTCAACCACAGTTCTACCAACCCTGCCTCAACCACAGTTCTACCAACCCTGTCTCAACCACAGTTCTACCAACCCTGTCTCAACCACAGTTCTACCAACCCTGCCACAACCACAGTTCTACCAACCCTGTCTCAACCACAGTTCTACCAACCCTGCCTCAACCACAGTTCTACCAACCCTGTCTCAACCACAGTTCTACCAACCCTGTCTCAACCACAGTTCTACCAACCCTGCCTCAACCACAGTTCTACCAACCCTGTCTCAATCACAGTTCTACCAACCCTGCCTCAACCCCAGTTCTACCAACCCTGTCTCAACCACAGTTCTACCAACCCTGTCTCAACCACAGTTCTACCAACCCTGCCTCAACCACAGTTCTACCAACCCTGTCTCAACCACAGTTCTACCAACCCTGTCTCAACCACAGTTCTACCAACCCTGCCTCAACCACAGTTCTACCAACCCTGTCTCAACCACAGTTCTACCAACGCTGCCTCAACCACAGTTCTACCAACCCTGCCTCAACCACAGCTCTACCAACCCTGCCTCAACCACAGCTCTACCAACCCTGCCTCAACCACAGTTCTACCAACCCTGCCTCAACCACAGCTCTACCAACCCTGTCTCAACCACAGTTCTACCAACCCTGTCTCAACCACAGTTCTACCAACCCTGCCTCAACCACAGTTCTACCAACCCTGCCTCAACCACAGTTCTACCAACCCTGCCTCAACCACAGCTCTACCAACACTGCCTCAACCACAGTTCTACCAACCCTGCCTCAACCACAGTTCTACCAACCCTCCCTCAACCACAGTTCTACCAACCCTCCCTCAACCACAGTTCTACCAACCCTGCCTCAACCACAGTTCTACCAACCCTGCCTCAACCACAGTTCTACCAACCCTGCCTCAACCACAGTTCTACCAACCCTGCCTCAACCACAGTTCTACCAACCCTGTCTCAACCTTATGCCTAACTAATTCACTCTCTACTGCTACATCCATCTCACTCTTCCCTCCGCCTTCTCTCCCCTCTTTCTCCTCCTTTCCCTTCTTTCTCTCTCGTTCCATCTCTCCTTCTTTCTCCCCCTCTTCCTCCCCTTCCAGTAAGCACATGCTGGATGGAGTTTAGGGACTCCTGATGTTTGTTTACTGTGTTATCAATCAGCCAATGTCGGGTAGTTCTCTCAGGTAGATCTGTTAAACAAGAACCTCACCCTCTGCAGATTACTATTCGGTTTTCCAGGGAAGTGAGAAGGGGGTGGGGGGGGGGCAGACACATTGAGTGAGGGAGATGGAGGGGGAAGAATGAGAGGCAGAGGGAGAGGAGAGAGGGGGGAAAGGGAGAGAGATAGCAGTGTGTGTCTGTAGAGTTCCCCCTTTGTATTTAAACATCACTCTTGGAAACAGTCTTGGAAAAGTGATGTCTTGCATGAAGGCATTGAACCCTCCTATAGACCTCTTTTCTGTCTGAACTGTTTTGCGTGGTTCTGAATGTGATTGTGAATGTGATTCTGAATGTGAATGTGATTCTGAATGTGATTGTGAATGTGAATGTGAATGTGATTCTGAATGTGATTGTGAATGTGATTCTGAATGTGATTGTGAATGTGAATGTGATTCTGAATGTGATTGTGAATGTGAATGTGAACGTGATTGTGAAAACTATTGTTATTTTACTGCTGCTCTTTTTATTTGTTTTGGTATTCTTTCTTAAAACTGCATTGTTGGTTAAGGGCTTGTAAGTAAGCATTTCACTGTAAGGTCTACACCTGTTGTATTCGGCACATGTGGCAAATACAATTTGATGTGATTTGATTTGAACGTGATTGTGATTGTGATTGTCAATATGATTGTGACTGTGATTGTGAATGTGAATGTGATTCTGAATGTGATTGTGAATGTGATTGTGAATGTGAATGTGAATGTGATTCTGAATGTGATTGTGAATGTGATTGTGAATGTGATTGTGAATGTGAATGTGATTCTGAATGTGATTGTGAATGTGAATGTGATTGTGAAAACTATTGTTATTTTACTGCTGCTCTTTTTATTTGTTTTGGTATTCTTTCTTAAAACTGCATTGTTGGTTAAGGGCTTGTAAGTAAGCATTTCACTGTAAGGTCTACACCTGTTGTATTCGGCACATGTGGCAAATACAATTTGATGTGATTTGATTTGAACGTGATTGTGATTGTGATTGTCAATATGATTGTGACTGTGATTGTGATTGTCAATGTGATTGTGAATGTGATTGCGAATGTGATTGTGAATGTGATTGTGAATGTGATTGTGATTGTGAATACGATTGTGATTGTGATTGTGAATGTGATTATGATTGTGAATGTGAATGTGATTGTGAATGTGATTATGATTGTGAATGAGATTGTGAATGTGATTGTGAATATGATTGTGATTGTGATTGTGAATGTGATTGTGAATATGATTGTGATTGTGAATGTGATTATGCTTGTGAATATGATTGCGAATGTGATTGTGAATGTGATTGTGAATGTGATTGTGATTGTGATTGTGATTGCGATTATGATTGTGAATGCGATTGTGAATGTGAATGTGATTATGATTGTGAATGTGATTGTGAATGTGATTATGATTGTGATTGTGATTGTGATTGTGAATGTGATTGTGAATGTAATTGTGAATGTGATTGTGAATGTGATTCTGAATACGATTATGATTGTGAATGTGATTGTGAATGTGAATGTGATTGCGATTGTGATTGTGAATGTGATTGTGATTGCGATTGTGATTGCGATTGTGATTGTGAATGTGATTATGATTGTGAATGTGACTGTGAATGTGATTGTGAATGATGTGATTGTGAATGTGAATGTGAATGTGATTGTGAATATGATTGTGAATGTGATTATGATTGTGAATGTGATTGTGAATGTGATTGTGATTGTGAATGTGAATGTGATTGTGAATGTGAATGTGAATGTGAATGTGAATGTGATTATGATTATTATTGTGATTGTGAATGTGATTGTGATTGTGAATGTGATTGTGATTGTGAATGTGAATGTGATTGTGAATGTGATTGTGAATGTGATTGTGAATGTGATTGTGAATATGATTCTGAATATGATTGTGATTGTGAATGTGATTATGATTGTGAATGTGAATGTGATTGTGAATGTGATTGTGAATGTGATTGTGAATGTGAATGTGATTGTGAATGTGAATGTGATTGTGAATGTGACTGTGAATGTGATTGTGAATGTGATTGTGAATGTGATTGTGAATATGATTGTGAATGTGATTGTGATTGTGAATGTGATTGTGAATGTGAATGTGAATGTGAATGTGAATGTGAATGTGATTATGATTGTGATTGTGAATGCGATTGTGAATGTGATTGTGAATGTGATTGTGAATGTGATTGTGATTGTGAATGTGAATGTGATTGTGAATGTGATTGTGAATGTGATTGTGAATGTGATTGTGAATATGATTCTGAATATGATTGTGATTGTGAATGTGATTATGATTGTGAATGTGATTGTGAATGTGATTGTGAATGTGATTGTGAATGATATTGTGAATGTGATTGTGAATGTGATTGTGAATGTGATTGTGATTGTGATTGTGAATGTGATTGTGATTGTGAATGTGAATGTGATTGCGATTGTGATTGTGAATGTGATTGTGATTGCGATTGTGATTGCGATTGTGATTGTGAATGTGATTATGATTGTGAATGTGACTGTGAATGTGATTGTGAATGATGTGATTGTGAATGTGAATGTGAATGTGATTGTGAATATGATTGTGAATGTGATTATGATTGTGAATGTGATTGTGAAGGTGATTGTGATTGTGAATGTGAATGTGATTGTGAATGTGAATGTGAATGTGAATGTGAATGTGATTATGATTATGATTGTGATTGTGAATGTGATTGTGATTGTGAATGTGATTGTGATTGTGAATGTGAATGTGATTGTGAATGTGATTGTGAATGTGATTGTGAATGTGATTGTGAATATGATTCTGAATATGATTGTGATTGTGAATGTGATTATGATTGTGAATGTGAATGTGATTGTGAATGTGATTGTGAATGTGATTGTGAATGTGAATGTGATTGTGAATGTGAATGTGATTGTGAATGTGACTGTGAATGTGATTGTGAATGTGATTGTGAATGTGATTGTGAATATGATTGTGAATGTGATTGTGATTGTGAATGTGATTGTGAATGTGAATGTGAATGTGAATGTGAATGTGAATGTGATTATGATTGTGATTGTGAATGCGATTGTGAATGTGATTGTGAATGTGATTGTGAATGTGATTGTGATTGTGAATGTGAATGTGATTGTGAATGTGATTGTGAATGTGATTGTGAATGTGATTGTGAATATGATTCTGAATATGATTGTGATTGTGAATGTGATTATGATTGTGAATGTGATTGTGAATGTGATTGTGAATGTGATTGTGAATGATATTGTGAATGTGATTGTGAATGTGATTGTGAATGTGATTGTGATTGTGATTGTGAATGTGTGCCATGCCTACTTGTTCGTCAGGTCTGCACATTTCTGCTCCACATTACTATACACTACCTGTAGTGCATTACAATGTTGCTGAGGCTGCGCGACCGAAGGTAACCGCCCAGTTTTATTTTTGGACATATTGTTTTTAACAATATAAGTACATACCATTTACAGAGTGGCCTCTCTACTACTTTTGAAGTTGAATATAATATTAACATTTAAATGTTATTCACATTTTAGTACATACAGCATATCAGCCAAACTCTATTTTCTTAAAACTGCATGTTTGGTTAAGGGTTTGTAAGTGAGCATTTCACGGTAAGGTCTACACCTGTTGTATTTGGCGCATGTGACAAATCAAATTTGATTTGATTTGATGATAGAGGCTCTTGATACCGTTAAGGACAAGATCCACCGTAACGAACGTGGACAGTGTGCAGTAGATCACCTGCTGGGTGTCGACGAGGGTTATTCAACATGTACAATTGTCATTAAAGGAAAAAAAATTGAAGGCCGAAGTTCTGTGGTCAGTGAAGATAGAACCGCCACCCGCTGGTTTGAACCGTTAGTCAGCATGGCCTGTTTTGTCTTTTAGGCTAGAACTGGCCTCTGAACTGAAGAAACCTCAACATCCCATTTGATGTACCACTATAGCAAACCTGATCGTTTTTTCAGTTCACCAAAACCATCTTATTTCAGGGTATATCACCATGTCATTGGATTTCAGTTCAAAGTTAGCTGAAAAAAATACGAAATTCCCTTATGTTGATTACTTTTCCACATTGATTCAATGTCATCACATATTTTTTTTTCAGTTATTCAACCAGTTTTTGCCCAGTGGGAGGTGAGTTCTGGATTCACAGTGTTTATCAGAGCATCCCACACATATTTTCATTTTATATTTCTTTGTATCTTTGATGTAGTTGAAGGTAAACTATACAACAAGGTCAAAGGTTGTGTTTGAGGGTAGCCTTGATACAAGTCAGACCATAATCTTTATTTACTTTTTCACCTTAAAATCATTTATTTGGGGCAATTCTTCTTTGATCCGGGCATACGTGTACAGTGTCTGACAAAAACATAATTGTTACTTCAATTTCTCTTTCAATGACTTACATTTCCACCTTTCAAAAGAACCCTGCAAATCCAATTATGACTTCTATTTCTAAACAACCTTCAGAAGCAGTGGTCATGATGAAAGCTGTTAGCGTATCAACCTACCATTTGTCATGTCTTTGTGTATTCACACAGGCAGGATGTTCCTGTGAACGTGATTTGTCTGACCCTCCTCTTTCACCACTCAGCTTTAGAAGTTTCAAAAGGAAAACAAAAGCTCACAGTCTTTCCACACATTCTCGTGTTTGTCAGATTACTTATTACATGCAAGTCGAGAGATAGGATGTGTTTCATTCCATTCCATCTCAAAGTTGGGGAAATCTTCACATTCTTTACTCACTGTGAACAGGAACTACAGCCCTGTTGCAATAATATGCAAAGAACAGGAAAATGGAATGAAATTAATAGGAATTAAAGGGTTCATTTCAATTAACTATTGGGTTTCAATTTAAAGTTTCAGGTGCACTAAAATACATAGGAGTCCTCAGGGGAGGCTGGACTCCAGTTGGAAATGCAAGCTATTTGCTCTGTAAAAACAAGCCATTTGGTGCCATGCTCACATGGTAGCTAGACTCAATTGGCAAATGCGATCTCTTATGAACAACTGCAGCTCTGGGTAGACCTGGCCCATACTGTAGGTACAGATCTAGGATCAGCTTACCCTCACCGAATCGTAACTTTCACTAGTAGTGGGAAAACACTAAACTGACCTTAGATCAGCGTGTTTGGGCAACTTCATCCACGGATGCGTCCCAAATGGCACCCTATTCTCTTTATAGTGTGCAACGTTTGTCCAGGGCCCATAGTGCACTCTAAATATAATAGGGTGCCATTTGGGAAGCAACAATGTCTCTCCTGCCCCCTGTTGTCCAGGTGCAGACCTGCAGGTGTGCCAGCCCAAGGGCCTGACGTGTTGTTCCAGGAGGATGGAGGAACGGTACCAGATGGCTGCCAGGCAGAATATGGAGTCAGGCCTGCAGACAGCCAGCGCACCGCTCAAACTCCTCATCATCCAGAACGCAGCTCTCTTCCAAGGTGAGAATGTTTCTAATGTGTGTCTTGACTGTTGTCCATCATACACTCTTATCCAGAGCCACTTACAGGAGCAATTAGGGTTAAGTGCCTTGCTCAAGAGCACATTTAAAAAATGCACCTAGTCGGCTTAGGGATTCAAACCAGCAACCTTTCAGTTACTGGCCCAACACTCTTAAATGCTATGCTACCTGCCTTCCCAACAGCTCATTTGAACTTGGGTGGAGTCATGACTACAATTTAGGAGGATCAGAACAGTAGTTTCCTGTCTCAACTAGGCTATCACCATCTTGCTTTGCCATTTTTCAAAATGGTTGCTGCTGCTTAATGAAAATATATTGCGTTTACATGTTTATCTTTTTACGATTTTTCAGTTACTGAGAGATACAGTTACTTCTCAGAATGCAGTATGTTCTGTAGTGTTTAGTGCCAGAGAGTTTTGACATACAAGAGAACGTGGACCCCCAGGACTATACATTACAATGGGTACACTCTTGTAGCGACTAGCATGACATGCCATAATCTTGACTTGCCAATTAAAAGTTGATGTTTAATGGGGTGCAAAGGGCTTGGCTGGCTTGGTTGTAAGCTACATGCTAACGATGTTAGAGACGGCCACTGTGGTTTGACTCCCGTTCCCTAGAAGAGACTCGATGCTAATTGGTTTAGGATAGGGCTTGAAAGAACTCCCTAAACAACCCACAGAGTGGAATCAATACTAGAACATGCTGGTCCTGTCTTGTTTGATCTCTTTCTCTCTCTCTCTCTGTCTCCTCCTCTCTGTCTCTCTCTCTCCCCTCCCTCCCCTCCTCTCTCTCTTTCACTCTCCCCTCCTCTGTCTCTCTTTCTCTCTCTCCCCTCCTCTGTCTCTCTCTCCCCTCCCCTCCCCTCTCTCTTTCTCTCTCCCTCCCCTCCCCTCTCTCTTTCTCTCTCACCTCCTTTGTCTCTCTCTCCCCTCCCCTCCCCTCCTCTCTCTCTTTCTCTCTCCCCTCCTCTCTCTTTCTCTCTCCCCTCCTCTCTGTCTCTCTTTCTCTCTCCCCTCCTCTATGTCTCTCTTTCTATCTCCCCTCCCCTCTCTCTTTCTCTCTCCCCTCCTCTCTCTCTTTCTCTCTCCCCTCCTCTCTCTTTTTCTCTCTCCCCTCCTCTCTGTCTCTCTTTCTCTCTCCCCTCCTCTCTGTCTTTCTTTCTTTCTTTCTTTCTTTCTTTCTTTCTTTCTTTCTTTCTTTCTTTCTTTCTTTCTTTCTTTCTTTCTTTCTTTCTTTCTTTCTTTCTTTCTTTCTTTCTTTCTTTCTTTCGCTGTCTCTCTTTTTTCTCTCTCTCCCTCTCTCTTTACAACTCTCTGTCTCTTTTCTATTGGGAATTGAGTACATGCCTTCTTTGCAATCTTCTGTGCTCCTCTGTCTCTTTTGTTCTTTTGTGCACTCAGATCAAAGGCCATCCCCTCTCCAGCTCCCATCTTGGAGTAGTATTCTCTCTCTCTCTCCCCCTCTCCTCTCCCTCCTCCTCCCCCCATCACCTGCCTCTCTCTTAACTCAGGCTGCATCAGAGGTTTGCCCTTTTGAAGTAAACTTTGCCAAACAATGGTGAAAGTAATGACTCTGTCACAGGGGTTTTAAAGGGGCTGTTCAAATGACAAGCTGCTTCTGCGTCAGGAGTAACAAGGAATGGATCTTCTATTCCCTCATACCTGTTGATTAGAAACAGGTATCATCAGGGATCTCCATATAGAGAGTTATTTGTTTAGTCTGTTTCCCTCTGTAAACTGTGTTCTGTAATATAAGCACGACCTCTCAAACACAGTTTGACATTCCATAAGTTTGAGGTCACTTCAAATCAAATAACATTTTATTTATCACATGCTTCGTAAACAACAGGTGTAGACTAACAGTGAAATGCTTCGTAAACAACAGGTGTAGACTAACAGTGAAATGCTTAGTAAACAACAGGTGTAGACTAACAGTGAAATGTTACGTAAACAACAGGTGTAGACTAACAATGAAATGCTTCGTAAACAACAGGTGTAGACTAACAGTGAAATGCTACGTAAACAACAGGTGTAGACTAACAGTGAAATGCTACGTAAACAACAGGTGTAGACTAACAGTGAAATGCTACGTAAACAACAGGTGTAGACTAGCAGTGAAATGCTACGTAAACAACAGGTGTAGACTAACAGTGAAATGCTACGTAAACAACAGGTGTAGACTAACAGTGAAATGCTACGTAAACAACAGGTGTAGACTAACAGTGAAATGCTTCGTAAACAACAGGTGTAGACTAACAGTGAAATGCTTAGTAAACAACAGGTGTAGACTAACAGTGAAATGCTTAGTAAACAACAGGTGTAGACTAACAGTGAAATGCTACGTAAACAACAGGTGTAGACTAACAATGAAATGCTTCGTAAACAACAGGTGTAGACTAACAGTGAAATGCTACGTAAACAACAGGTGTAGACTAACAGTGAAATGCTTCGTAAACAACAGGTGTAGACTAACAGTGAAATGTTACGTAAACAACAGGTGTAGACTAACAGTGAAATGCTACGTAAACAACAGGTGTAGACTAACAGTGAAATGCTACGTAAACAACAGGTGTAGACTAACAGTGAAATGCTACGTAAACAACAGGTGTAGACTAACAGTGAAATGCTTCGTAAACAACAGGTGTAGACTAACAGTGAAATGCTACGTAAACAACAGGTGTAGACTAACAGTGAAATGCTTCGTAAACAACAGGTGTAGACTAACAGTGAAATGCTACGTAAACAACAGGTGTAGACTAACAGTGAAATGCTTCGTAAACAACAGGTGTAGACTAACAGTGAAATGCTACGTAAACAACAGGTGTAGACTAACAGTGAAATGCTTCGTAAACAACAGGTGTAGACTAGCAGTGAAATGCTACGTAAACAACAGGTGTAGACTAACAGTGAAATGCTACGTAAACATCAGGTGAACACTGACAGTGAAATGCTACGTAAACAACAGGAATAAATACACAGTGAATAAAGAATAACAATAATGAGTAAAAATAACATGGCTACTATATACAGTTAGTACCAGTACCGAGTCGATGTGAAGGGGTACGAGGTAATAACATGGCTACTATATACAGTTAGTACCAGTACCGAGTCGATGTGCAGGTGTACGAGGTAATAACATGGCTACTATATACAGTTAGTACCAGTACCGAGTCGATGTGAAGGGGTACGAGGTAATAACATGGCTACTATATACAGTTAGTACCAGTACCGAGTCGATGTGAAGGGGTACGAGGTAATAACATGGCTACTATATACAGTTAGTACCAGTACCGAGTTGATGTGCAGGGGTACGAGGTAATAACATGGCTACTATATACAGGGATTACCAGTACCGAGTCGATGTGCAGGGGTACGAGGTAATAACATGGCTATATACAGGGAGTACCAGTACTGAGTTGATGTGCAGGGGTACAAGGTAATAACATGGCTCTATACAGGGAGTACCAGTACTGAGTTGATGTGCAGGGGTACGAGGTAATAACATGGCTATATACAGGGAGTACCAGTACTGAGTTGATGTGCAGGGGTACGAGGTAATAACATGGCTATATACAGGGAGTACCAGTACTGAGTTGATGTGCAGGGGTACGAGGTAATAACATGGCTCTATACAGGGAGTACCAGTACTGAGTTGATGTGCAGGGTTAATAGGTAATTGAGTTAGCTATGTACATACTGTATAGGTAGGGGTAAAGTGACTAGGCAACAGATAGATAATAAACAGTAGTATCAGTGTATGTGGTGAATATGAAAGTGTATGTGTGTTTGAGTGTGTGTGTGAGTGTGTGTGTATGGTGTCACTATGCATGTGTGCGGATTTTATGTGTGTGTGTGTGTGTGGGCATACAGTATGTAGTGCGTGTGTGTGTGTATGTGTGTGTTGGGGTGTCAGTGTAAGTATGTGTGAGTGTGTGGGTAGAGTCCAGTGTATGTGCATAGAGTCAGTGCAAGAGAGTTAGTGTAAAAAAGGGTCAATGCAGGTTAGTCCGGGTAGCCAAATGTTTAGCTATTTAGCAGTCTTGTTTAGCAGTCTTATGGCTCGAGGGTAGAAGCTGTTCAAGGTCCTGTTGGTTCCAGACTTGGTGCATCGGTACCGCTTGCCGTGCAGTAGTGGAGAGAACAGTCTATGGCTTGGGTGGCTAGAGTCTTTGACAATTTTTTGGACCTTCCTCTGACGCCGCCTGGTATAGAGGTCCTGGATGGCAGGGAGCTCGGCCCCAGTGAACCTTTTCATCCTCCTGAGGGGGAAGAGACGCTGTCATGCCCTCTTCACAACTGTGTGGGTGTGTGTGGAACATGTTAATTCCTTAGTGATGTGGACACGAGGAACTTGAAGCTCTCAACCCGCTCCACTACAGCCCTGTCGATGTGGATGGGGGCGTGCTCGCCATTCCGTTTCCTGTAGTCCACGATCAGCTCCTTTGTCTTGCTGACGTTGAGGGAGAGGTTATTGTCCTGGCCAGGTCTCTGACCTCCTCCCTATAGGCTGCATCATCGTCGTTGATGATCAGTCTTACCACCGTCATGTCATCAGCTAACTTGATGATGGTGTACAGAAGGGGACCTATCACACACCACTGAGGGGCCCCCGTGTTGATAGTCAGTGTGGTGATGTGTTGTTGCCTACCCTCACCGCCTGGGGGCGGCCCTTCAGGAGGTCCAGGATCTAGTTGCAGAGGGAGGTGTTCAGTCCCAGGGACCTGAGCTTGGTGATGAGCTTTGAAGGGACTATGGTGTTGAATGCTGATCTGTAGTCAATGAACAGCATTTCTTAAATAGGTATTCCTTTTGTCCAGGTGGGTGAGGGCTTGTGGAGTGCAATTGCGTCATCTGCGGATCTGTTGGGGCGGTATGCGAATTGGAGTGGGTCCGGTCTAGGGTGTCTGGGATGATGATGTTGATGTCAGCCATGACCAGCCTTTCAAAGAATTTCATGGCTATAGATGTGAGTGCTAAGGGGCGATAGTCATTTAGGCAGGTTACCTTCGCGTTTTTGGGTACAAGGACTATGGTGGTCTGCTTGAAACATGTTGGTATTACAGACCGGGTCAGGGATAGGTTGAAAATGTCAGTGAAGACACTTTACAGCTGGTCAGCGCATGCTCTGAGTATGCGTCCTGGTATTCCGTCTGGCCCCGTGGCCTTTGCGAATGTTAATCTGTTTAAAGGTCTTACTCACATCGACTATGGAGAGCAAGATCACCTAGTCGTCCAGAACAGCTGGTGCTATCAAGCATGATTCAGTGTTGCTTTCGCACCATTCCTTTCTTTTTGGAGAGCAGAATTCCTTCCTACTTTTTTATTTTGGGAGGATTTATTCAGACAGTACAGAACAAGATGGGGAGGTAGGGTAAGAGGAGAGATAGCTAACTGGAAAGGTGGTTGGTGGTATCGAACTCACAACCTTCAGGGCTCTGTGCTTGGAGTTGGGAGTATTACTACTCAACCACACAACCAAACAACTTTTACCTATTGGCTGTCTGTTGACAGTGCAGGTGTTCCAAATAATGTAGACTGTCCTCAGGTACACCTTGGTGTGTTGGCAATGTTCACAACTTTATTGTGAGATCTCTTTGTGACATCATGCTACGGGGGTCTGATAGCTATTACTTTGAATGAGCAGTGGTGTTACGGATACAGGTATCCTGTGTTTTTGTGTGTTTCTACTCCTTCTGCCCTAATCACAGGTGTCCTGTATGTTCCTGATTGGTGGTCGTTGAGGTGTCTGCTGATTGGACCAATCAGTGAACATTCCTGTGCATTGCACCACCTGTTACTCGTTTTTTCAATCACACATCCCATTATATAAAACCAGTCACTTGTGTTTGTTGTTAGAGAGAGAGAGAATATTTCTGTATGTGAGTATGGACACGGTGGTGTCCTGTTTTTGTTTACTCACCAAGTTGCTGGTTACTCTGTTTGGTAACTTTGTTAGAGACTATTTTCCCTATGTGAGTATGGATACTGTGGTGTCCTGTGTATTGTGTACTCACTAATTTGCTGATCACTCTGTTTGGTAACTGTGTGTGTTTCTGGGAAAAGGGGAGTTTGAGCTAGTTGCCCTTGGGCATACATTTCCCGTAGAAAGAACTGTCTATAAACACTAGTTAGACCTGAGCGGACCATCCACTGTATTTTTTGTATGGTAGCAGTAGCCTAGCGGTTCTTGAGGCAGGCAAGATCAGCTTAGGGGTGTTTTACACTATTGTTTCATTTCTTGGGTCCCGCTCAGCCCTTTTTCCCAAACCTTTACCGTGTGTTCAGAAATAAACCATTTGTGTTTGACGGTAGTTCATGGTTGTTGTGTCATATTTGTTCTCACTGTTCCATGCCACACTTATAATTTACATGAATTATGTTACGGGTCTCATGTCCATCACCCTAGACGTTCAAAGCCACGGGGTTCGTAACATAAAGTGGGGGCTCGTCTGGGATCTATCCCATGCTACTCATGTAAATTAGTAAGTGTCTGGTTCAGTGTTGAGCTTGGCAGCTGTAACTACCTGTTTTTTTTGTGTTCAGTAGTCGACGGCTCGTGTTGCTAGTAGGATGGCTACTTTTGAGTTGGAAGCATTTTTGGAAAACCCTACGTGGGAGGTTTTTGATAATTGCCGTAGAGTGGATCTACAGGTTTTGGCTGACCACTTTTCTGTACCCATACCGAGGGGTTTAGTGAAAGCAGAAGTTAGGGAAGTAGTGCTAGCGATATTGTTAAACGAGCGAGTGCTTGAGTTACCGCCGCCTGAGTCTGCTGCTCCTGTAGGGGTTGAGGCTGCTGTTCCTGTAAGCCCATCAGTGTCTGAGGACGAGGCTAAGGCTCCGGCCACATTGCCCCGTTATGACCCACTCTCCCCACTGACTGACAGTGATGCCAGGATGGATGTCCGCTTGACACGGCTCCAAATGGAGGCGGAAGAGCGGGCACAAATCAGGCTAGACAAACTGGAGACGCGTAGGCTTGATCAAGAACTGGAGACGCGTAAGATGGAACTGGAGATGCGTAAGATGGAACTGGAGGTGCGTAAAATGGAACTAGAGGCAGAAACAGCGAGGTTAGTCTCTGCTAATACTATGCCTGCTAGTGAGCCATCCTCTCCAGCTGTGTCGTCTGCTACTTTTGATATTAGTAGGCAGATCACCTTGGTACCTGTGTTCAGGGAGTCAGAGGTTGATTCCTATTTCAGTGTGTTAGTACAAGGAATTGAAATGGGTTTCGTCCCAGTGCCATTGCACTTTGTGAACGTACACTCTGAGTTAGTCAGTGGATTGTTCAGAGTTGGCGTACGTCCTATGTTGCCAGTAAAAGGTGTGACATTTATAATGGGCAACGATATTGCCGGAGGAAAGGTGATACCCGTATTGGAGGTAATGGATAAAAGTGACCAGTCTCTCGCCGAGGAGCTGGCACAGGGTTATCCAGATGTGTTCCCCGCTTGTGCTGTCACACGTGCTCAAGCACGACAAGTGGGTGAAGTGGTAGATATGTCAGACAAACTATTCCACCATTGAACAAGAAGCTCTAGCTTTGTTGTTAGCTCTGCAGTACTTTGAAGTTTATGTTGGTTCCAGTGCATTACCAGTGGTAGTGTATACTGACCATAACCCCTTAGTTTTTCTCCACCGGATGTACAACCAGAACCAACGCCTTATGCGTTGGGCACTTGTCGCGCAAAATTATAATTTGGAGATCCGCCACAAAAAGGGGTTGGATAATGTGTTGGCAGATGCTTTGTCTCGTGTGTAATGATCTAGGTTTTTTTTTATCCCGGCAGGATGATTATTGAATTTTGGGTGTTGTGATGGTACGTGTGTCGCAAACCATTGTGGTTTGCTCTTTTAAGGGTGGGAGTGTTACGGATACAGGTATCCTGTGTTTTTGTGTGTTTCTACTCCTTCTGCCCTAATCACAGGTGTCCTGTATGTTCCTGATTGGTGGTCGTTGAGGTGTCTGCTGATTGGACCAATCAGTGAACATTCCTGTGCATTGCACCACCTGTTACTCGTTTTTTCAATCACACATCCCATTATATAAAACCAGTCACTTGTGTTTGTTGTTAGAGAGAGAGAGAATATTTCTGTATGTGAGTATGGACACGGTGGTGTCCTGTTTTTGTTTACTCACCAAGTTGCTGGTTACTCTGTTTGGTAACTTTGTTAGAGACTATTTTCCCTATGTGAGTATGGATACTGTGGTGTCCTGTGTATTGTGTACTCACTAATTTGCTGATCACTCTGTTTGGTAACTGTGTGTGTTTCTGGGAAAAGGGGAGTTTGAGCTAGTTGCCCTTGGGCATACATTTCCCGTAGAAAGAACTGTCTATAAACACTAGTTAGACCTGAGCGGACCATCCACTGTATTTTTGTATGGTAGCAGTAGCCTCAGCGGTTCTTGAGGCAGGCAAGATCAGCTTAGGGGTGTTTTACACTATTGTTTCATTTCTTGGGTCCCGCTCAGCCCTTTTTCCCAAACCTTTACCGTGTGTTCAGAAATAAACCATTTGTGTTTGACGGTAGTTCATGGTTGTTGTGTCATATTTGTTCTCACTGTTCCATGCCACACTTATAATTTACATGAATTATGTTACGGGTCTCATGTCCATCACCCTAGACGTTCAAAGCCACGGGGTTCGTAACAAGTGGTATGCCTAACTTCTGGTTCAGAGCCAAAACCTGTGCTGTTATATGATGCTCTGCTGGGCTACATGTCTGACGATGAAGTTTGATTTTGTAGACTGATATCAGCAAAATATTTGCATAATGCTAAAGTATGATAGTCAGATGGAAGCATGTACTTTGACTTGATGGACCAGCCGAGTTCATATTGATTCATCATTAGCTCCATCCTCTCACTCTCAATGATTGCCTCTCTCACTGAAAGGCCTGATGTTGTCCAAGTTGTTTATTAATTGACAATCCTTCAACTTTAGTAGGACAGTGGATGCTAATCTTGAACTCTAATCTTTTGAAAATGAAAATCTGATGCAGGCATGCTGAGAATTTAATTTCCTCAATTATGAAATATGATATTTTTGATGAACTTCTTATTATCATCAGCTGCTGCAAGTCTTTGCCGAACTAGCCTGAGGTTGATTTGATATTTTCGTTTTTTTAATACCGGTGAAGTGTCTTGGGAGATTATTATTATAGTAGCCTACCTTATGGAGTGAAAAGTCCCTCAGAGAGAAGGAGAGTTGTCAAGTCGGTCAGCCGCACTAAAAAGCTAATCAGTGGAGGAGTTTGGTTTTGCTGTGTCCTTCAAAGTGACTGACAGCTCCAGTTACTGCAGTAATGTGTGATTTAGAGCAGTTCCAGTGATGGGTAGAGGTCGGATGAGGCGGAGGCGCAAACGCCTCACTATGAACCAACCATCAGGGAGGGAATGTTGGGGACACAATTTGTCTTTATTCAAAGAGCAGAACAAATTCCTTTGTTTAAAGTCTGTTCAGTTAAATGTGGTGTGACTGATGCATTTTAAATTAGTACTTTTCACTCCCAAATGTGTTCTTCTCTTAAAGATTTGTAGGGGATCATTACCCTACTGTACGTATTTGTGTGAAGAAGCTGCACAGTATCCGAGTGGAGATGCGACGGACGGGCCTATATTCAGTCAGTTCAGTCTTAACCCGCAATAATCTACAACTGCATAGCATATCATTTATTTTGTTTGGACGGTGTCGGAGGTGTAACTGTGTTGGAGCTGTCAAATTCACATGCGGCTCCCGGCGTTATACCTATCGATGACATTGCCATTGGATGCACCGAGTCGCATTAGTAGAAATCCCATGGAGCTGTGTTACAAGCTCAAACCTTGGAATATGTGTTGTAATCTACACCTCTATTAGGTTGGTATAAATCCTTATTATAACGATTTTCAATTTGAGTGTCATTATTTCTATATAGCCTTTCTTGTTCTAAACTTCTAACATGGGTGGGATTTAAGGATGGGTGTGGTTTCGTGACAATGACCACAAGAGGAGCAGCCGTTCACCGATTTGACCTCTCCAACGCAGTTACACCTCCGACATGCTATGAAGTTGTCGGTTATCTTGGGTTAATGCTGAATTGATTGAACCTAGGCCTTGGAGTATTCTTTATATCCCAGCATATAGGGAAAAGGCAAAACAACACACTCACAAATGAGCTCCTCTTGGCTGGCTCCACAGACCCTGGAGGGCAGGGACCACAAACCACAGTCTCTACAGTTTCATCATACACCATTACTCCACTGCACTCCAGTGAGAAACTGGCACCCTGAAGGCGCCAGAGGAACCATCAGGGTTCACCAGGGGGAGTCACTTAGAAGTCCAAAGAGAACATCCAATTAATAAACATGAGAGGATTGGAGAGGAGTTGTGGTTAGTGGGTACATGAACGAGAGTTGAGGAGGCTTGATTGCTCAGACTCCCAGAGACTTGGGTGAAATAAGTGGATAGTGGTGTCTGGCTACATGCAGAATAAACATGTGGACAAGGAGGGAGGGAGAGAAAGTCTGTGATGTCAACAAATTCCTCTGTCTGTAAGGAAAGTGGGACAGCCAGCACCTGGCTGGGTCCAGGGAAAGCAGGCGCAGTGGGGAGGTACACAAACAGGACCAAATGGCACCCTATTCCCTATGTAGTGCACCACTTTTGAGCAGAGCCCTATGGGTGCCATTTGGGAAGCAGACTATGGCTTCTCACAGGAAGCATGAGGCAGTGTGAGCTGGGCTATCTGTACGTGGTACTGCGAAGCAGGGGAGCTATATGCTCCTCTCTCTGAAAACCTCTCTCTGAAAACCTCTCTCTGAAAACAACTCACAAGGGGAAAAGGAGCACTGGAAATGATAGGGAGTTGGGAGCTAGCTTGAAAGGACACTCAAACATCAACACATCGGACAACCTGGGGTGTTCAGTTTCACTGCTACACCACAAACTTTACAGAATCTGTCTGACGTGGCCCTTATTATAACTGTCACAATGAAGAGAGCTAAGAGACCCAATGAAGAGAGCTAGGAGACCCAATGAAGAGAGCTAGGAGACCCAATGAAGAGAGCTAGGAGACCCAATGAAGAGAGCTAGGAGACCCAATGAAGAGAGCTAGGAGACCCAATGAAGAGAGCTAGGAGACCCAATGAAAAGAACTAGGAGACTCAAAGAAGAGAGCTAGGAGACCCAATGAACAGAGCTAGGAGACCTAATGAAGAGAGCTAGGAGACCCAATGAACAGAGCTAAGAGACCCAACCGAACGCATAAAAAATGGGAACAGCGGAAAAAACCCAGAATAAATCTTGTTCCTGTCCTTGAGTTTTCCCGTACCTCATTGTTCCTAGCGGGGCCAGCAAATTAGCATCTCATTAGCACCTGAAAAAAGCTATCGACTTTGCTCTCTTGGTGATGGGTTTTAATTACTCTTAAGTGTATTAGGAATTAGAATGGTGGACCCCAGTGGCCACTGGCAGAGGTGGGGGTTGACCTTGGGAACAAGCGCTACCCTCATTTGCCTCCGATAGTGCTGAATGGACTGGAAGAGGCTGGAGGATCCCGGGTCTCTCAGGGCAGTGTTGCCTCTCCCTCCAACAGAAGAGCTGCCTCTCCCTCCTACCAACCTCTCTCAGGGCAGAGCTGCCTCTCCCTCCAACAGCCTCTCTCAGGGCAGAGTTGCCTCTCCCTCCAACAGCCTCTCTCAGGGAAGAGCTGCCTCTCCCTCCAACAGAAGGGCTGCCTCTCCCTCCTACAAACCTCTCTCAGGGCAGAGCTGCCTCTCCCTCCAACAGCCTCTCTCTGGGAAGAGCTGCCTCTCCCTCCAACAGAAGAGCTGCCTCTCCCTCCAACAGCCTCTCTCAGGGCAGAGCTGCCTCTCCCTCCAACAGCCTCTCTCAGGGCAGAGCTGCCTCTCCCTCGAACAGAAGAGCTGCCTCTCCCTCCAACAGCCTCTCTCAGGGCAGAGCTGCCTCTCCCTCCAACAGCCTCTCTCAGGGCAGAGCTGCCTCTCCCTCGAACAGAAGAGCTGCCTCTCTCTCCAACAGCCTCTCTCAGGGCAGAGCTACCTCTCCCTCCAACAGCCTCTCTCAGGGCAGAGCTGCCTCTCCCTCCAACAGCCTCTCTCAGGTTAGAGCTGCCTCTACCTCCAACAGCCAATAATCAAAGTCACAGATTTCTCTTTTCCTCCATGTCCAATCCTCGTCTAAGGCTCGTTAGTGATTCGCCCGATCTTAAGTGCTTTGGGCGTCTGGTCTGAACAGGGCCTCTCTTGCTCCCTCCCACCTCTCCCTCCCCCCTCTCTCTACCCCCCCTCTCTCCCTCTCTCTCTCTCCCTCTCTCTCTCTCGCTCTCTCTCTCTCTACCCCCTCTCTCTCCCTCTCTCTCCCCCTCTCTCTCTTTCTTTCTCTTTCTCCCTCTTTCTCTCCCTCCCCCTTCTCTACCCCCTCTCTACCACCTCTCTCTCCCTCTCTCTCTCTCCCTCTCTCTCTCTCTCTCTCTACCCCCTCTCTCTCCCTCTCTCTCCCCCTCTCTCTCTTTCTTTCTCTTTCTCCCTCTTTCTCTCCCTCCCCCTTCTCTACCCCCTCTCTACCACCTCTCTCTCCCTCTCTCTCTCCCCTCGCTCTCTCTCTCTCTCTCTCTCTCTCTCTCTCTCTCTCTCTCTCTCTTTCTCTTTCTCTCTCTTTCTCTCCCTCCCCCCTTCTCTACCCCCCTCCTCTCTTTCCCTCTCTCCCTCTCTCCCCAGCCATCCACTCTCCTTTAATAATCCCCTGCCTCGTTTTCTCAGTGGAGTCACTTTATTTTCTGTCTAAGTTCTCCTGTCTGCAACCCAGTAACGGTGAAGACTATTGGAGTGAGTGAGTTCCTGCTGCTGCGAGCCTGAGCCGTCTACAGTTGTTTACTCGCCGCCCCAAGGCAGATCTAATAAGTTAATGATGGGTAGCGATAGAGGCGGCTGTGCCATCTCCATCTCCAACAGGCCCCTTCATGCATCGTTTACTTGACAAGTTGCAATCTACTGCCCATTACCACGTCTTTCTCTATCAAATTGTAATTTGTTTCTAACTTAATAGCCAGTGTTTTATTATTATGCCTCATGTATTTGCTCAGTTATAATGAGATTTCCAGATCCTCTCCAAGTCCGTACAGGCTGTGTCTATTCAAACTGAGGGGGAAATAGATACTTATTAGAGAAGTGTAATCCTAGAACCGCACTGTCTTTCTCTGGGAGGTTCTGTGGTATCGGGGGATTCAGGGAGGGAAGCCTCAGAGGCCTAGTGCATTAGGAAGGGCTTAGCGAGCCAGTAGAGTAGCTACGTGTCTGTAAGCCTCTGTGTACATCAGTGTGTGCCGTGAGGGGATCAAATAATCTCAAGCTGCAGGGCCATGGTGATAAGAGTCCTGAGAGGCCATGGATCCCACTGCTTCTATTGGTTCCTGGGTTTAGAGACAGCAAGCCACAGCCAAGATCACACCAGGCAGCCAGAGGATTGCTTACTACTGGGTAATAATGCTGCATCCCAGATGGCACCCTATTCCCCATATAGTGCACTACTTTTGACTACTTTTGACCATATGGGTCCTGGTCAAAAGTAGTGTATTATATGAGGAATAGGGTGCCGTTTAGGACGCAGCCTCAACGTGAGCAGATTCTTGGTTCCCCTTGTCATGTGTCCTAGGCCTAGGGCATGGGGATAGGAAGACTAGCTCAGAGGTGACCTAACTGAATAGGAGAGCATACAGCGGTCAGAACAGTGTTCATCAATTAGTCTCAATCAGATATCTAATAATGGCGCCGGAGGGGATGGCTGCCGTTTTACGGGCTCCTAACCAATTGTGCTATTTTGTGTGTTTTTTCGCATTGTTTGTAACTTATTTTGTACATAATGTTGCTGCTACCGTCTCTTATGACCGAAAAGAGCTTCTGGACATCAGAACAGCGATAACTCACCTCGAACTGGACAAAGATGTTTTCTTTAATGAGTCTGACGCAAAGGATATACTGTTTCTCCCGGACCAGGCCCAAATCCCTGTCATTCACATGAAGAAAAGATAGAGATACAGGGGCCGCAGATCCGGGTGCCTTGTGAGAATTAGTTGGCGAGTGGGTAACCCGCCTCTACCATCCGTTCTATTGGCCAACGTGCAATCACTGGAGAATAAACTGGATGAACTCTGTTCGAGAATATCCTACCAACGGGACATTAAAAACTGTAATATCTTATGTTTCACAGAGTCGTGGCTGAACGACGACACGGATAATATACAGTTGGCTGGGTTTTCCATGCTTCGGCAGGACAGAACAGCTACATCTGGTAAGACGAGGGGTGGTGGTGTGTGTCTATTTGTCAGTAACAACTGGTGGGCGATGTCTAATATTAAGGAGGTCTCGAGGTATTGCTTGCCTGAGATAGAGTACCTCTTGATAAGCTGTAGACCACACTATCTACCAAGAGAGTTTTCATCTGTATTTTTCGTAGCCGTCTATTTACCACCACAAACCGATGCTGGCACTAAGACCGCACTAAACAAGCTGTATAAGGCCATAAGCAAACAAGAAAATGCTCATCCAGAAGCTACGCTCCTAGTGTCTGGGGACTTTAATGCAGGCAAACTTAAATCAGTTTTACCTCATTTCTACCAGCATGTCACGTGCAACCAGAGGAAAAAAAACTCTAGACCACCTTTACTCCACACACAGAGATGCATACAAAGCTCTCCCTCGCCCTCCATTTGGCAAATCTGACCATAATTCTATCCTCTTGATTCCAGCTTACAAGCAAAATCAAAGGTTGGAAGTACCAGTGACTCGCTCAATACGGAAGTGGTCAGATGATGCGGATGCTATGCTACAGGACTGTTTTGCTAGCACAGACTGGAATATGTTCTGGGACTCATCCAATGGCATTGAGGAGTATACCACCTCAGCCACCGGCTTCATCAATAAGTGCATCGACGACGTCGTCCCCACAGTGACCGTAAGTACATATCCCAACCAGAAGCCATAGATTACAGGCAACATCCGCAACGAGCTAAAGGCTAGAGCTGCCGCTTTCAAGGAGCGGGACACTAATCTGCTATGCACTCAGATGAACCATTAAACAGGCAAAGCGTCAATACAGGACTACGATTGAATCCTACTACACCGGCTCTGACGCTCATCGGATGTGGCAGGGCTTGCAAACTATTATGGACTACAAAGGGAAACCCAGCCACGAGCTGCCCAGTGACGCGAGCCTACCAGACGGGCTAAATGTATTTTATGCTCGCTTTGAGGTAAGCAACACTGAAGCATGCATGAGAGCACCAGCTGTTCCGGACAACTGTGTGATCACGCTCTCCGTAGCCTATGTGAGTAAGACCTTTAAACAGGTCAACATTCACAAGGCGGATTACCAGGATGCGTACTCAGAGCATGCGCGGACCAACTGGCAAGTGTCTTCACTGACATTTCCAACATCTCCTTGACCGAGTCTGTAATACCTACATGTTTCAAGCAGACCACCATAGTCCCTGTACCCAAGAAAGCGAAGGTAACCTGCCTAAATGACTACCTTCCCGTAGCACTCACGTCGGTAGCCATGAAGTGCTTTGAAAGGCTGGTCATGGCTCACATCAACACCATCATCCCAGAAACCCTAGACCCACTTCAATTCGCATACCGCCCCAACAGATCCACAGATGACGCAATCTCAATCGCACTCCACACTGCCCTTTCCCACCTGGACAAAAGGAACACCTACGTGAGAATGCTGTTCATTGACTACAGCTCAGCGTTTAACACCATAGTGCCCACAAAGCTCATCACTAAGCTAAGGACCCTGGGACTAAACACCTCCCTATGCAACTGGATCCTGGAGTTCCTGATGGGTCGCCCCCAGGTGGTAAGGGTAGGCAACAATACATCTGCCACGCTGATCCTCAACACGGGGGCCCCTCAGGGGTGCGTGCTTAGTCCCCTCCTGTACTCCCTGTTCACCCACGACTGCGTGGCCAAGCACGACTACAACACCATCATTAAGTTTGCTGACGACACAACAGTGGTAGGCCTGATCACGACAACGATGAGACAGCCTATAGTGAGGAAGTCAGAGACCTGGCAGTGTGGTGCCAGGACAACAACCTCTCCCTCAACGTGAGCAAGACAAAGGAGCTGATCGTGGACTACAGGAAAAGGAGGGCTGCATACTCCCCCATTCACATCGACGGGGCTGTAGTGGAGCGGGTCGAGAGTTTCAAGTTCCTTGGTGTCCACATCACCAACAAACTATCATGGTCCAAACACACCAAGACAGTTGTAAAGAGGGCACAACAACGCCTTTTCCCCCTCAGGAGACTGAAAAGATTTGTTATGGGTCCCCAGATACTCAAAAAGTTATACAGCTGCACCATCGAGAGCATCCTGACCAGTTGCATCACTGCCTGGTATGGCAACTGCTGGGCATCCGACCGTAAGGCGCTACAGAGGCTAGTGCGTACGGCCCAGTACATCACTGGGGCCAAGCTTCCTCCCATCCATGACCTATATACTAGGCGTGTCAGAGGAAGGCCCCAAAAATTGTCAAAGACTCCTGTCACCCAAGTCATAGAGTGTTCTCTCTGCTACCGCACGGCAAGTGGTACCGGAGTGCCAAGTCTAAGTCCAAAATGCTCTTTAACAGTTTCTACCCCCAAGCCCCAAGACTGCTGAACAATTAATCAAATGGCCACCTGGACTATTTGCATAGACCCCCCCCACCCTCCCCCCTTTTCTTTTTACACTGCTGCTACTCGCTATTTATTATCTATGCATAGTCACTTTATCCCTACCTACATGTACAAATTACCCCGACTAACCTGTACCCCCGCACATTGACATTTAGTAAATATTTTCTTAACTCTATTTTCTTAAAACTGCATTGTTGGTTAAGGGCTTGTAAGTAAGCATTTCACCTGCTGGGTGTCGACGGGGGTTATTAAACATCTACAATTGTCATTAAAGGAAAAGAAAATGAAGTTTTGTGGTCAGAGAAGATAGAACCGCCACCCGCTAGTTTGAACCGTTAGTCAGCATGGCCTGTTTTGTCTTTTAGGCTAGTACTGGCCTCTGAACTGAAGAAACCTCAACATCCCATTTGATATACCACTATAGCAAACCTGATCGTTTTTCAGTTCACCAAAACCATCTTCTTTCAGGCTATTATCCTGAATAACTCTGAGCTTTATTTAGGTTGTCACGCGGATACTCCGTGGGAGGCACCAGCGTCTAATTCCCAACAGAGTTGAGAGTCCTTTTAAATTGCTCCTGTTGTCTTATGTGTTTCTTAGTACATGTTTTTAATCACGCCTTCCCTCGTTTTATTTGACCACCCTGGCACCCGAATGCAGCGGCTGCTTTTCTGCTGATAGTGCATCAGCCAGTCGGCGCCACATGGGGTACAGATATTAGCATATTATTTCAACTGTGGCTCTGAAAATCTTCAATAGCAGAATGATCACCCCAGAAAGTAACAGAACCCAACTCTCAGAGACTTTCATTTGCAGGGGGAGTGCAGAGCAGTGCAGTTCTTCCTCTACATCGTTGATGTTATTTCAGAATATCCATTAAGATAAAGTGTTGGTTTCTCCCTGTGACCTTCAGTATGGACAAACCTGGGGAGTTAGCAATGTACTTCCTAAACATGTGGTTGGAGTGAATGAAGGTCAAATGAAAGGCAAAATGACTTAGGAACATGTTTCTTTTGTCTGTAATTTATTCTCCTCTTTCTCTCTCTCTCTCTCTCTCTCTCTCTCTCTCTCTCTCTCTCTCTGTCTCTCAATTCAATTCAATTTCAATTTCAATTTAAGGGCTTTATTGGCATGGGAAACATATGTTAACATTGCCAAAGCAAGTGAAGTAGATAGTAAACAAAAGTGAAATAAACAATAAATATTAACAGTAAACATTACACTCAGAAGTTCCAAAAGAATAAAGACATTTCAAATGTCATATTATGTATATATACAGTGATGGCACACTGTGGTTTTTCACCCAGTAGATAAGGGAGTTTATCAAAATTGGGTTTGTTTTCGAATTCTTTGTGGATCGCTGTAATCTGAGGGAAATATGTGTCTCTAATATGGTCATACATTTGGCAGGAGGTTAGGAAGTGCAGCTCAGTTTCCACCTCATTTTGTGGGCAGTGTGCACATAGCCTGTCTTCTCTTGAGAGCCAGGTATGCCTACGGCGGCCTTTCTCAATAGCAAGGCTATGCTCACTGAGTCTGTACATAGTCAAAGCTTTCCTTAAGTTTGGGTCAGTCACAGTGGTCAGGTATTCTGCCACTGTGTACTCTCTGTTTAGGGCCAAATAGCATTCTAGTTTGCTCTGTTTTTTTTGTTTGTTCTTTCCAATGTGTCAAGTAAATCTCTTTTTGTTTTTTCATGATCTGGTTGGGTCTAATTGTGTTGTTGTTGTTGTTGTTGTTCTCTCTCTCTCTCTCTCTCTCTCTCTCTCTCTCTCTCTCTCTCTCTCTCTCTCTCTCTCTCTCTCTCTCTCTCCCTCTCTCTCTCAATTCAATTCAATTCAATTCAATTCAATTTAAGGGGCTTTGTTGGGAAACATATGTTTACATTGCCAAAACAAGTGAAATAGATAATAAACAAAAGTGAAATAAACAAGACAAAATGTATAGTAAACATTACACTCACAAAAGTTCCAAAAGAATAAAGACATTTCAAACGTCATATTATGTCTATATACAGTGTTGTAACGATGTGCAAATAGGTCAGGTATCTGCCACTGTGTACTCTCTGTTTAGGGCCAAATAGCATTCTAGTTTGCTCTGTTTTTTTGTTAATTAATTTCAATGTGTCAAGTAATTATATTTTTGTTTTCTCATGATTTGGTTGGTTCTAATTGCTCTCTCTTTCTCTCACTCTTTCTTTCTTTCTTTCTTTCTTTCTTTCTTTCTTTCTTTCTTTCTTTCTTTCTTTCTTTCTTTCTTTCTTTCTTTCTTTCTTTCTTTCTTTCTTTCTTTCACTCACTCTTTCTCTCTCACACACACACTTTCTATCTCTCTCTCTCTCTCTCTCTCTCTCTCTCTCACACACACACAACACACACACACACACACACACACACACACACACACACACACACACAGCTAATGTGCTGTCAGGCCAGGTAGTGGGGCTGGGTAAGGTGAGAAGTAGTTCCCTCTGTTCTCCCCCAGGCAGGCAGTCTGATAATTCAGTGAAACACGAGTGTCATATCCACCAGGAGTTCCACCCTGTCAGACAGACTCTCTCTCTCTGCCCCAGTCTGTGTCCCAAATGGCACCCTCTTCCCTTTATAGTGCACTACACCCAGCTCAGCCATAAGTAGATGAGAATGGCCCCTGGTCAACAACGGAATAGGATGCCATTTGGGACGCAGTGCCAGTCTCCTCAGTGGGCTGCTCCGGGCAGCATATAGGAATTCATCTTGTAACTTCTGTTCTGGCTGAGTTCTCATCTACTTATGGCTGAGGCTGAGTTTGGTGTTTGAAGTTTTGACAGGAGTTCTGGATGGTCGGATTCATCTCTTTCTTAGCCCAGTCTCTGTAGACTCAACCTGGACCTAGGGATAGACGTAACATAGTAAACGTAAATCTGTCTCTCTCCATTTATGTATGATATGTTAGTTTTCGTATGGTGTGTATGCCTAACATTAGCTAGGTGGTTAGGTGGCTAACGCTAAGGTTAGCTAGGTGGCTACAGTTAGCTAGGCTAGGGGTTAGAGTTAGGGGTTAAAGTTAGGGTTGAGGTTAAGGTTAGGAGTTAATTTAAAGCAGGGGCGCAACTTTGGTTTTAGAAGTGGGGGGGGCCTTTTTTTTATCCAGTCAGATAAATACTCCAAACAGCCTACCCGACTGCTCGAAGACGTCCGCATAGTTCTAAAGCACACCATTGCCTCGTTTTGTGTCACATTCCAATGATACAACTGGGGGGGACAAAAATGCAATTTCAGAATGTGGAGAGGAAGGGGTCGTAACACTGCCCCCCTTTAACTACTTAGTTAACATGCTAAGTAGTTAAAAAGTAGTAAGTAGTTGCAAAGTTGCTAATTAGCTAAAGTTGTCCGTGATGACATTCGAACATGCAACCTTTGGGTTGCTAGACTTTCGTGTTATACGCCCACCCATCCACCCTGACCAACCACCCTCCTTCTGTCTTATGTTACCATACCAAACGTAACATATCATACTCATTTGAGTGTCCTGGATTTAAATGTACTATGTTACGTCTAGTCTATGAGACCAGGCTGGTAGACTGCACTCTTACTGAGCCCTGGTGATGTATGCTTGGAACAGGTCAGACACAGACAGACAGACACCCTGGAGAAGAATATGAACTATACTGGATGAGTGCATTACTTAAATACTGGATGAGTGCATGATGCATAGCTCTTTGTCTGCATCCCAAATGATACCCTATTCCCTATATAGTGCACTACTTTTGACCAGATGGCCCTGGTCAAAGGTAGTGAATAGGGTGCCATTTGGGACAAACTTAAGACTCTTCCTGGATCACCTGTCTTGTCATGGTTCTTTGAATCCCTGTGACTGTGACAACATTATTGGTTTGAGGACCAGTGTGACGGCCCCTTTCTCCCGTGACTGTGACAACATTATTGGTTTGAGGGCCAGTGTGACGGCCCCTTCCTCCCCTGTGACTGTGACAACATTATTGGTTTGAGGACCAGTGTGACAACCCCTTCCTCACCTGTGACTGTGACAACATTATTGGTTTGAGGACCAGTTTGACAACCCCTTCCTCCCCTGTGACTATGACAACTTTATTGGTTTGAGGACCAGTGTGACGACCCCTTCCTCCCCTGTGACTGTGACAACATTATTGGTTTGAGGACCAGTGTGACGACCCCTTCCTCCCCTGTTACTGTGACAACATTATTGGTTTGAGGACCAGTGTGACGACCCCTTCATCTTTGAGTCCCATTTAATGATGTGCAGCACTGCACTCTTACATTTCTCCACGGCTGATGGTAAACAAACAACGCGGAGCAGAGAGAGCCTGGATCAAAGGGTCATATAAACAGAGCTGGGGCTGCTGACAGCTCTACCCAACTCTAGCTGAGGGGAAGAAGAAGCTTGGTTTCTTACTGTCTGATCAGTGGTGCATCAGTAGGGACTGAGTCGAGTGGAGGGGAGGAGTGGAGAGGGTGGGGAACACATTGACATGTACACATCTCGCAGGCCTAAGAGAGCCTCTTTTACTGTGTTTCAAATGACTGTGGAACCGTCCCTAGTCTCCTTACATCATATGAACAGTTTTGAGCTTAATGAACGACGTGGAGCAAAGCTTGCTCTCTTTCATACCTCCTACTCTCTTATCAAAGGGGTGGGGAATCAATCTGAATACCAATATCACATTGGTACACTACACTCACTGTTTTTAACAAGACATTAGCGTGGCTTTAGAAAGGGCTTGTTTGTTTTTGTGGCAATGCAAAGAGAATCTATTTTTGGGTGTCACTTTGTTCTTGTTTTGGTGCGGGGCGCAGGCGTCTTCTATTATATGGATAGAGCGTTATAAAAATGATTTGACAATTAATACCTTGAGAAATAAATAATTTCCATTCCAATGGCATCAGTGACAATGCTTTGATTTGTGGCACTTTCTTTCTCTCTTATTCTGAGCTCTCATCTCACTCCATCATGTTAATGTTTGTTTGTATGTAACTCTCTCTGTTTGCTGTACTGGTGTGTGACTCGGTGTGTGTTGGCCATTTCACTGACTGTGCTTGTTTCGGGAGGCGGGGTGCAGGCTGTATTTGTGAGCCCACTGAAGCTCATAGCAAACTTTTAGTAAATCCCTGTCAAGAAGAGAGACACGGAAGCCCAGCTAGCTTAGCTAGCCTGAAGTTTGAAATGGAGGTCACTAACGAACATTTTCAACGCTGCAGGAGCTATGTTTATTTTGCTCTCTTCCGGGACAATATGGACTGTCCGGACTTTCAATGTAGCAACTGTTTGCTTGCAGAGGACTACAGGGGCGACGTGGCTACAGGTAGTGAACTTACACCAGCTACTGGGGAATCCACGTCCACCTACTTTCTCTTTCTCTGGACGCAGCTCTGGCCTGGTGAGAGTGTCGCCGTCGTGTTGTCTCTCCACAGTCAACTGGCCTGTGCTCTGCAGCAATCCCTCCCCAAAGGGGTCTCCCCCTTTCTGGAGAATGAAGTTAGTAGGTTGCTTCTGGATGACTTAGTGGATGTTCCTATTCTTGACACTGCCAACAAGCCATGGAAGGCACATCACTCGCCGTGGAAGTCGAAAGTAGCGGCCTTTGGCACTAGAGGTCTCCTTGGCAAGACCGGATACAGACTTCGGCGCCCTGGGGGCTTCTGCTTCGAGATCGGATCCGGAGGTACCTGCGCCTTCGTCCTCTGTTCTGTCTCTCTCTCCGGTGGCTTCTACCTCGGGTTCAGATCTTCAGATCCACCCCCCCCCATCAGACTGCGAGGGTGTCTGAGACCCTTCATCAGCCACGATGGATTCTACGGCTGGCTCGGGTCCATTGGGCCCCACATCCCATCAGCCTTCGAGGGGTCTTCTAAACCATCCGAGGTGAAGGAACGGCCAGACCTTCTCAGCCATTTCACCAGCTGTCATCATCGGCAGCTCTATGGTGAGAAACATCTCGGTTCCCGGGGCAAAAATGCTATCCTGGAGCACGAGTACAGGACATTACAAGGCTGCTTCCTACCGTTCTATCGCTGGGCCGCGTTTGTGAAAGATTCAGCAGGCTACTGGCATTATACACATGGCTAAAAGACTACTGTAGCTCTGTTGGCATAACGTTTATAGATAACTTTGACACCTTTTGGAAACAGAAGATGCTCTACAGGAATGACGGAGTCCCATCCAAATCATCTTGGCTCCTGGACCCTGTCCGCGCATTTGAAGACTGCATTGAGACAATGACTACCATTGTGTTGCTGAGTTGTTGTAGTGCTGCTACAAATCTAAATTTTCTCAGGGGTGTTTGCAGTCATAATGTTAGCAACCTAATTCATATCCCTCTAACTCCCCTGAATGCCTCTGTCAATCCTACAGCTATTGTATACAGTTATCATGTGCCTATGAACTGGAGTTACACTGTTAGCACTGAGGCAGTTTGCCCTAGTAGGAAGTTCACTGTGTGCAGCTCACCCTGCACTATCAGCTCAAACATAAATATCACTGTCATGTCTACCTCTGATAAGCCTTCCAGTTAAGCAATAAAAACAATCAAGAATCCCAGAAAAGTGCTAAAAATTGATAACTTGCTAGTAACAGATAACATTCATATACTGACTATCTCTGAAACTCACTTAGATAATACATTTGGTGATACAGTGGTAGCAATACATGGTTTCAACATCTTCAGAAGAGACAGGAATGCCAATGTGTCACGTTCGTTTAAGGACGGATCAGACCAAGGCGCAGCGTGAAAAGCATACATGTTTATTACAATGATAAACACATGACCAAAAACAACAAAACAACGTAACGTGAAGTCCGAAGGCTAAACACAATACAAGCCTCTAACACGGAACAAGAACCCACAACTAATGAGTGCCAACAGGCTACTTAAGTATGAACCCCAATCAGAGACAACGAGCGACAGCTGCCTCTGATTGGGAATCACACCCGGCCAAACATGGAAATACACAACCTAGAAAGAAAACCTAGAAAATACAACGTAGAACTCCACACCCTGATTCAACATACTAGAGTCCCATACGTCAGGGTGTGACAGTACCCCCCCCCCCAAAGGTGTGGACTCCGACCGCACCAACCTGACATAACAGGGAAGGGTCCGGGTGGGCATTCCGCCTCGGAGGCGGATCCGGCTCCGGGCGTGACGACCACATTCTCTCAGCCTCCCCGTTACGCCCCTGGTCTGGTCTGGACCTCGGCGCGCTGCTTCCCCTCTCCTTCCTCCCACGATGTACCAAGCCCTGTTTGGACCCTGGTGTGGGAGACCCCGAACCTGGAGTGGGGCTGACGTCTGGATCTGGACTGGAGCCGCTAACCGGAGCAGGCCTAGCCACCGGTGGAGCGGACAGCTCTAGCTCCGGAGTGGAGCTGCTGACCGGAGCTGGACTGGACCCTGGTGGAGCGGACTGCTCTGGCTCCGGAGTGGAGACGCTGACCGGAGCTGGACCGGGCACCGGTGGAGCGGACTGCTCTGGCTCCGGAGTGGAGCCGCTGACCGGAGCTGGACAGGGCACCGGTGGAGCGGACTGCTCTAGCTCCGGAGTGGAGCAGCTGACCGGAGCTGGACTGGACCCCGGTGGAGCGGACTGCTCTAGCTCCGGAGTGGAGGAGCTGACCGGAGCTGGACTGGACCTCGGTGGAGCGGACTACTCTAGCTCCGGAGTGGAGCAGCTGACCGGTGCCGGACCAGGCACCGGTGGAACGGGCACGGGCCGTGCCGGACTGGACACGCACCACTGGTCTGGTGCGAGGAGCAGGCACGGGCCGAACCGGACTAGGAACACGCACCACTGGCTTGGTACGAGGAGCAGGTACGGGCCGGGCCAGACTGGGGACACACACCACTGGCTTGGTGCGGGGAGTAGGTACGGGGCGTACCGGGCTGGCGACATGCACCACTGGCTTGGTGGGGGAGCAGGCATGGGCCGTACCGGACTGGGAACACACACCACTGGCTTGGTGCGGGCACAGGAACGGGCCGGGCCGGGCTGGGAACACGCACCACTAGTCTAGTGCGAGGAGCAGGAATGGGCCGGGCCGGACTGGGGACACACACCACTGGCTTGGTGCGGGGAGCAGGTACGGGGCGTACCGGGCTGGCGACACGCACCACTGGCTTGGTGCGGGGAGCAGGCACGGGCCGTACTGGACTGGGAACACGCACCACTGGTCTGGTGCGGGGAGCAGTAACGGGCAGTACCAGACTGGCAACACGCACCACTGGCTTGGTGCGAGGAACAGGAACGGGCCGGGCCGGACTGGGAACACGCACCACTGGCTTGGTGAGAGAAACAGGAACGGGCCGGACTGGGAACACGCACCACTGGCTTGGTGCAGGGAGGAGGTACGAGCCGGGCCGGACTGGGAACACGTACCACTGGCTTGGTGCGGGGAGCAGGCACGGGCCGTACCGGGCTAGTGACACGCACCACAGGCTTGGTGCGAGGAACAGGAACGGGCCGGGCCGGGAACACGCACCACTGGCTTGGTGCGAGGAACAGGAACGGGCCGGACTGGGAACACGCACCACTGGCTTGGTGCGGGGAGGAGGTACGAGCCGGGCCGGACTGGGAACACGCACCACTGGCTTGGTGCGAGGAACAGGAACGAGCCGGGCCGAACTGGGAACACGCACCACTGGCTTGGTGCGGGGAGCAGGTACGGACCGGGCCGGACTGGGAACATGCACCACTGGCTTGGTGCGGGGAGCAGGCACGGGCCTTACCGGGCTAGCGACATGCACCACAGGCTTGGTGCGGGGAGCAGGCACGGGCCGTACCGGACTGGGAATATGCAGCACTGGCTTGGTGCGAGGAACAGGAACGGGCCGGGCTGGACTGGCGACACGCACCACTGGCCTGGTGCGAGGAGCAGGAACGGGCCGGGCTGGACTGGGAACACGCACCACTAGTCTGGTGCGAGGAGCAGGAACGGGCCGGGCCGGACTGGGGACACACACCACTGGCTTGGTGCGGGGAGCAGGTACGGGGCGTACCGGGCTGGCGACACGCACCACTGGCTTGGTGCGGGGAGCAGGGACGGGCCGTACTGGACTGGGAACACGCACCACTGGTCTGGTGCGGGGAGCAGGAACGGGCCGTACCAGACTGGCAACACGCACCACTGGCTTGGTGCGAGGAACAGGAACGGGCCGGGCCGGACTGGGAACACGCACCACTGGCATGGTGCGAGGAACAGGAACGGGCCGGACTGGGAACACGTACCACTGGCTTGGTGCAGGGAGGAGGTACGAGCCGGGCCGGACTGGGAACACACACCACTGGCTTGGTGCGGGGAGCAGGCACGGGCCGTACCGGGCTAGCGACACGCACCACAGGCTTGGTGCGAGGAACAGGAACGGGCCGGGCCGGACTGGGAACACGCACCACTGGCTTGGTGCGAGGAACAGGAACGGGCCGGACTGGGAACACGCACCACTGGCTTGGTGCGGGGAGGAGGTACGAGCCGGGTTGGACTGGGAACACGCACCACTGGCTTGGTGCGAGGAACAGGAACGAGCCGGGCCGAACTGGGAACACGCACCACTGGCTTGGTGCGGGGAGCAGGCACGGGCCGTACCGGGCTAGCGACATGCACCACAGGCTTGGTGCGGGGAGCGGGCACGGGCCGTACCGGCCTGGGAATATGCAGCACTGGCTTGGTGCGAGGAACAGGAACGGGCCGGGCCGGACTGGCGACACGCACCACTGGCCTGGTGCGAGGAGCAGGAACGGGCCGGGCTGGACTGGGAACACGCACCACTAGTCTGGTGCGAGGAGCAGGAACAAGCCGGGCCGGACTGGCGACACGCACCACTGCCTTGGTGCGAGGAACAGGAACGGGCCAGGCCGGACTGGGCACACGCACCACTAGCTTGGTGCGAGACACAGGCACGAGATGTACCGGACTGGGAACTGACGTTAGAGATCTCCGACTGTACCAGTCTTTCACTCTCCGTGCCCAGTCCTCCTCCCGTGAGGACTCCTCCCTGAGCCCCCACGAGTGCAGTGGTCGGGGCTCTTCTCCATCGATCCCCGACCACCCTTTTAGCCCCCCCCAACATTTTCTTGGGGCTGTCTCTTGGGCTTCCTCCTCAGCCCGCGCCTTCTGCGTTGCCGTTGCTCCTCTCTAAACCGGGCCTCCACTGTCTCCTCCGAAGGACGGCGATCCATCCCAGCCTGAATCTCCTCCCATGTCCAGGATGTCTGCTCCTGGGCACGCTGCTTGGTCCATTTTTGGTGGGATCTTCTGTCACGTTCGTTTAAGGACGGGTCAGACCAAGGCGCAGCGTGAAAAGCATACATGTTTATTACAACGATAAACACACGACCAAAAACAACAAAACAACATAACATGAAGTCCGAAGGCTAAACACAATACAAGCCTCTAACACGGAACAAGAACCCACAACTAATGAGTGCCAACAGGCTACTTAAGTATGAACCCCAATCAGAGACAACGAGCGACAGCTGCCTCTGATTGGGAATCACACCCGGCCAAACATAGAAATACACAACCTAGAAAGAAAACATAGAAAATACAATTTAGAACTCCACACCCTGACTCAACATACTAGAGTCCCATACGTCAGGGTGTGACACAATGGTGGAAGTGTTGCAGTTTATGTTCAGAGTTATATTCCTGTAAAGCTTAGAGAGGATTTCATGTCAAATGCTGTTGAAGTTTGTTTTTTTATCGCTTTGGTACTATTTTCACAACTCTTAGTACAAATCTCCAAACTGGTCACACTTGTAACGCAGCCATTCTTTCATTCAAAACCATTGTGTAAACATCTCTCACAACACAACCATTGATTCAAAGTATAAGTTTGTGAAATGTAATGAGAACATTGGTTTAATCACCAAAACACAACATAATGATATCTTTTGAATTTAGTCGTTTTCACTACCAGTTAATCCAATAGCAAACAATGCAAGATTCGTGTTTCAAATCGCCCTTAGAAGTGCTGAAAGTAATATGCTACAGTACTGTAAATTACACAGTTTTCATTCATGTATTAGGCAATACACTTACATTACCCAACAAAATTGACAGAAAATCAATCATTTCCATAATATATATCCAATGTGTAATCAAAGGTGTGATCAATGAACACATCCTCTACAATCATTCATGCAAAAAAAAACATTCGTTTTTCAGATATAATTGCAACATAGGTGTACTGTCTGTAATCAAATGTAAGAAATTAAATGAAAGAAATTAAATGAATGAAAATAAAACATTTTGTTTAGCACGCATTAATTTGCATCAAGCCTGTCTTAATTTGGCCATAAATTCTCATCCACATCACAGTGAATGTCCTCATTGTTCATGCACCGCGGGTAAAACCATGCCCACCCATTTGACAGGGCCCATGCCCACCTCTTTGACAGGGCCCATGCCCACCTCTCTGATGGGCCTCTTGACCACGAGCTCTTTGATTTCTTCCTCTCCCTTGCTGTCTATCCTGCTCCATGTTGAAAGAAATTGCAAGTGTTCACACACCCTTTTATATGGTGACCAATTGTGGTTACCGCTACGTGAAATCAATTAGCAATAATGAGTAGTCATTATGTATGGTTATCATGTATCATACATGTAATTTAGATGTTTATACTTTACAAACACATTTTATTTATTTAGTTCTCAAAATCCATATGTAGTACAAACCAATTTAAAATCTATAGGTTTACCAAATGGTTAAGTGATTAACCATTAAACTCAGTTGGATTAAGTGATGGTCAGATGTATTTAAACAAATGAGAAGAGAATCATATGAAAAGTATTGTGAGCATTGCATTGTGAAAGGCAATTACTTTATATGAAAGGTATTTCTAGATGAAACACTGATTAGGTTTGGTGAAAAAGTTACTGTGTGATTTTATGTGTTGTACTTAGTCAATTGAAAATGTGCTTAAAGTTTTGAAAAAACAGCCTTTTTGATGATCTGTTTTGAGTTTTGTACTAGGAGTTGTGACATTTTACCACATACTTGTGAAAATAGTACCAAAGCGATTTTTATTTATTTAAATGGCTACAGGTTCACCTGCCTCACCTAAAATCCATTATTGTGGGGAGCTGCTATAGACCACCTAGTGCTAACAGTCAGTATCTGGATAATATGTGTGAAATGCTTGATAATGTATGTGATATAAACAGAGAGGTATATTTTCTGGGTGACCTAAATATTGACTGGCTTTCATCAAGCTGCCCACTCAAGAAAAAGCTTCAATCTGTAACCAGTGCCTGCAATCTGGTTCAGGTTATCAGTCAAACTACTAGGGTAGTTACAAACAGCACAGGAATGAAATCATCCACTCGTATCGATCACATCTTCAATAATGCTGCAGAAATCTGCTCTAAAGCGGTATCCAAATCCATCGGATGTAGTGATCACAATATAGTAGACATATCTAGGAAAACCAAAGTTCCAAAGGCTGGGCCTAATAAAGTGTATAAGAGGTCATACAATACGTTTTGTAGTGATTCCTATGTTGAAGATGTAAAGAATATTTGCTGGTCTATTTTGTGTAATGAAGAGCAACCAGACGCTGCACTTGACACATTTATGAAATTGCTTATTCCAGTTACTAATAAGCATGCACCCGTTAAGAAAATGACTGTAAAAACTGTTAAATCTCTGTGGATTGATGAGGAATTAAAAAATGGTATGGTTGAGACGGATGAGGCAAAAGGAATGGCTGTACAGCCAATTGTCAAACATACTGTAAATTGAGAAATCATGTGAATAAACAGAACAAAAATAAGAAGAAACTGTACTATGAAACAAAGATAAATTATATAAAGAATGATAATAAAAAGCTTTGGATCACCTTAAATTATATTTTGGGTAAAACGTATGTGTTATGGCTTTACATCCCCTGCTATAATGTGGATCAAGAGTTACTTGTCTAACAGAACACAGAGGGTGTTCTTTAATGGAAGCCTCTCCAACATAATCCAGTTAGAGTCAGGCATTCCCCAGGGCAGCTGTCTAGGCCCCTTACTTTTTTCAATCTTTACTGATGACCTGCCACTGGCTCTGAGTAAAGCCTGTGTGTCTATGTATGCTAATTACTCAATACTATACACGTCACCTACCACAGCAAGTGAAATCACTGCAACACTTAACATAAAGCTGCAGTCAGTTTCAGAATGGGTGGCAAGAAATAAGTTAGTCCCAAATATTTCAAAAACTTAAAGCATTGTATTTGGGACAAATCATTCACTAAACCCTAAACCTCAACTAAATCTTGTAATAAATAATGTGGAAATTGACCAAGTTGAGGTGACTAAACTGCTTGGAGTAACCCTGGATTGTAAACTGTCATGGTCAAAACATGTTGATACAACAGTAGCTAAGATGGGGAGAGGTCTGTCCATAATAAAGTGCTGTTCTGCCTTCTTAACAACACTATCAACAAGGCAGGTCCTACAGGCTCTAGTTTTGTCGCACCTGGACTACTGTCCAGTTGTGTGGTCAGTGCCACAAAGAGGGACTTAGGAAAATTACAATTGGCCCAGAATAGGGCAGCATGGCTTCCCTTAATTGTACACAGAGAGCTAACATTAATAATATGCATGTCAATCTCTCCTGGCTGAAAGTGGAGGAGAGATTGACTTCATCACTACTTGTATTTGTGAGAAGTATTGACATGTTGAATGCACCAAGCTGTCTGTTTAAACTACTATAGTAGCAGCTCAGACACCCATGCATACCCTACAAGACATTCCACCAGAGGTCTCTTCGCAGTCCCCAAGTCCAGAACAGACTATAGGAGGCGCACAGTACTACATAGAGCCATGACTAAATGGAACTCTATTCCACATCAAGTAACTCATGCAAGCAGTAAAATCAGATTTAAAAAACAGATTAAAATACACCTTATGGAACAGCGGGGACTGTGTAGAGACACACAGGCACAGACACACACATACAGTGGGGAAAAAAAGTATTTAGTCAGCCACCAATTGTGCAAGTTCTCCCACTTAAAAAGATGAGAGAAGCCTGTCATTTTCATCATAGGTACACGTCAACTATGACAGACAAATTGAGATTTTTTTTCTCCAGAAAATCACATTGTAGGATTTTTAATGAATTTATTTGCAAATTATGGTGGAAAATAAGTATTTGGTCACCTACAAACAAGCAAGATTTCTGGCTCTCACAGACCTGTAACTTCTTCTTTAAGAGGCTCCTCTCTCCTCCACTCGTTACCTGTATTAATGGCACCTGTTTGAACTTGTTATCAGTATAAAAGACACCTGTCCACAACCTCAAACAGTCACACTCCAAACTCCACTATGGCCAAGACCAAAGAGCTGTCAAAGGACACCAGAAACAAAATTGTAGACCTGCACCAGGCTGGGAAGACTGAATCTGCAATAGGTAAGCAGCTTGGTTTGAAGAAATCAACAGTGGGAGCAAATATTAGGAAATGGAAGACATACAAGACCACTGATAATCTCCCTCGATCGTCAAAATGATCACAAGAACGGTGAGCAAAAATCCCAGAACCACATGGGGGGACCTAGTGAATGACCTGCAGAGAGCTGGGACCAAAGTAACAAAGCCTACCATCAGTAACATACTACGCCGACAGGGACTCAAATCCTGCAGTGCCAGACGTGTCCCTCTGCTTAAGCCAGTACATGTCCAGGCCCGTCTGAAGTTTGCTAGAGTGCATTTGGATGATCCAGAAGAGGATTGGGAGAATGTCATATGGTCAGATGAAACCAAAATAGAACTTTTTGGTAAAAACTCAACTCGTCGTGTTTGGAGGACAAAGAATGCTGAGTTGCATCCAAAGAACACCATACCTACTGTGAAGCATGGGGGTGGAAACATCATGCTTTGGGGCTGTTTTTTCTGCAAAGGGACCAGGACGACTGATCCGTGTAAAGGAAAGAATGAATGGGGCCATGTATCGTGAGATTTTGAGTGAAAACCTCCTTCCATCAGCAAGGGCATTGAAGATGAAACGTGGCTGGGTCTTTCAGCATGACAATGATCCCAAACACACCGCCCGGGCAACGAAGGAGTGGCTTCGTAAGAAACATTTCAAGGTCCTGGAGTGGCCTAGCCAGTCTCCAGATCTCAACCCCATAGAAAATCTTTGGAGGGAGTTGAAAGTCCGTGTTGCCCAGCGACAGCCCCAAAACATCACTGCTCTAGAGGAGATCTGCATGGAGGAATGGGCCAAAATACCAGCAACAGTGTGTGAAAACCTTGTGAAGACTTACAGAAAACGTTTGACCTGTGTCATTGCCAACAAAGGGTATATAACAAAGTATTGAGAAACTTTTGTTATTGACCAAATACTTATTTTCCACCATAATTTGCAAATAAATTCATAAAAAATCCTACAATGTGACTTTCCTCATTTTGTCTGTCATAGTTGACGTGTACCTATGATGAAAATTACAGGCCTCTCTCATCTTTTTAAGTGGGAGAACTTGCACAATTGATGGCTAACTAAATACTTTTTTCCCCCACTGTACACACACCTGATAACATACGCACTATACACACACGTACACATGGATTTTGTGTTGTAGATACAGTATGTGGTAGTAGAGTAGTGGCCTGAGGGCACACACTTAATGGTGTTGTGAAATCTGTAGTGAATGTATTGTAATGTTTTATAAATTGTATAACTGCCTTAATTTTGCTGGACCCCAGGAAGTGTAGCTGCTGCCTTGGCAGAACTAATGGGGATCCATAATAAACCTCAGGAAGTGTAGCTGCTGCCTTGGCAGAACTAATGGGGATCCATAATAAACCTCAGGAAGAGTAGCTGCTGCCTTGGCAGAACTAATGGGGATCCATAATAAACACAATACAGCGTCAGTTTGGATAAGGGTTGAATAAACATAGGCTCTACAGTGCATGGAAGGTTATGCCATTGGTTCACCTCCCTGCCCTGCTCAGGACTCTCTCTCCCTGGCTTCAAGTTCAAGGAGATGTATTTTTCATCCCTGCATAGGCCTATGCAATATTGAAGAGCTTATGCAACACATGAAGTCAGCCACCTAGGTGGGAGGTTAGTCATACATGTCAGGGCTCAGTGCTTCATGGCTTACTCCCAACACACAACATGGAGGCTGAAAACATGGAGGCTGAAAACATGGAGGCTGAAAACATGGAGGTTGAAAACATGGAGGTTGAAAACATGGAGGTTGAAAACATGGAGGCTGAAAACATGGAGGTTGAAAACATGGAGGTTGTAAACATGGAGGTTGAAAACAGATTCGGACACAGCAGCACATGGTGGGGGGCGCTGGTCAAAAGTAGTGCACTATATAGGGAATAGGGTGCCATTTGGGACACAGACTTACATTGCCGTGCTGGCCCGCATGGCAATGTAAGTCTGTGTC